>NW_026927363.1:0-301916 GCF_032062105.1 Saccostrea cuccullata | reverse complement strand
CATCTGCGTAATGACCATATCATCTTGTCTACACAATCTATATATTTATTATACTAAATATTAAAGTATTTAATCCAAAAGTATTAAAAAATACGCTCATTCAAGTGTATATTAGATTTTACTCATTTCACGTGCACGCACGTGCATACATGAGCATGGTGACCATACCTTCTTGTAGAAGTCCATTACATCTATCTATGTTCTAAATCCCACCCCGTTTGGTTGAAAACCAAGTGAGCTATAGCTATTTAAAGTTTCAGCCAATCAGATTGCAGCGCACATACACGCACGTGTACGCATGTGCATGGTGACCATACTGTTTTGTAGAAGTTCATTATATCTATCTATGTTCCAAATCCCATCCTGTTTGGTTGAAAACCACGGGAGTTATAGCTATTTAAAGTTTAAGCCAATCAGATTGCAGCGCACGTGCATGCACGTGTTTTCATGATAATTGCTATATATCATGTTGTAGGATATCCTAATGCATGGCTATGTTTAAAATTTCAAAGGATTTCGTCAAAAAACAAGAGAGATATTGAGACTTTAGTTTCAGCCAATCAGAGCGAAGCGCACGTGCATGCGCGTGAGATATTGCTACTTTGATCATGTCATCATGTGTATGATACTTTTATATATTTATATAATGAGTTTCAAAGCATATAATCAAAAAATAGAAAAGTTACGGCCATATCTATTATATTAGTCATTTTACGTGTTGCACGTGCGCGCTCTTGCAAGCACGTGCGCGCAAAATGACCTTGATTCCGCAAATCTACATAACATGTCTACTAACCCTAAAAAGGTTTTACCTACTTCGGGTGAACAGTTTACAAGATCACTTATAGACAGAGAAAAGGAAGAGGAAACAGATTCTACTATGGAGAGCGACATACTACATTTTCACAACCCCAGGAGAAGGACTATCATGATTGGATGGATGGCTACATGTCACGGCGCAGACGACGAAGAAGAGGAAACTGGACATCCTGGTATTCATCAGGCAGTGGTCGGGCCCAAGAAAGAACACCAAACCCTCAACCGCAAGTTGGAAAACTCTGGTTCAAACAAGCCAAATACGACTTGATCGCAGCACTCAAGCAAAAAGAGAGATGCGCCGACGACGAGGCGATTGCACATACATTGAACTGGATATGCTACAAGTGTCAGCAGGTACTAGTATGTTATTTTTTTTTATAACAGGATAAAAGAAAAATAAGAACTTTTTTAACACATGTTATAATCTTTCGCTTTTGTTAAGATTCAGAGATTGGCCCTACACGGTATATAAGTATTTTTATATACCGTATAGGGTCAATCTCTAAATCTTAACAAAAGCGGAAAATGATATCAGATATCGAAATATAAGAATGATAGATTAGGAAATAATGTACTTTTGATAAGTTTTGGCGTCTAATAAAAATTCTCAGAATCTGGGGGAGGTGGGAGATGGGTTTAAACCATCCATTTCGTCAGGAGTTGTTGTGCATGTTAAAAACAGTTGGTATTTGCAATTACTTGTATTTGAAAGGCCATTTTCATAAATTTCAGGCCATTGAAAAGTGCATCAAGAGTTTTATGTATCGGGATGATGCTAATAAAGCAGGGGATAACCAGAAGAATCATGACCTAGTTTCCCTGTCATACCACGTGACTGTTCCTGGACTGACTGACCTTTGTAGACGGTTTGGTGACGAAGTCAGCCGTTATCCAGACAGCATGGTGTACCCTATGTCCAGTGCTGTACCTGGCGAAGTGTTCACTTCTGCTCAGGCAGAAAACGCCTGTAGTATTGCAGAAAGCATTGTAGAAATGTGCGATGAGCAGTGGAACTCGTGATAGCATTAAATGTTGTATATAAATCGCATTCTCTTATATAGACACTTATTGTTCTGCACTTTTTTTGTTCACAATTGGATTTATCGTTATATATCGTGTATTTTGAGGCTTATATCCATTGCATTGTAATTAGGTACGATATGTACATGTTTTGTTATTTTAAATTTTAATTCTCACATTTGAATTTATAAAAACATATTTTATGTATTTTTGAATATAAAAACATGTTTGTTTTGTATAGAGTCAATCATTCTTTTTAAATAGGTATAAAATATGTTTTAAAAAATGAAAGGATTTGAAAAGAATTTGAAATTATCTGACTTGATTTTAAAGATGTATTCTATTTTGCTACAGTATTTATAAATGATTTTAGTGTAAAAATGTTGTACCCATATTTTTGAAAAGATTTTTTTTTTCATTTTTAAGATCAATACATTTGTAATAGTTTAGATATCAACCAGGTAGGTAAGATAGAGCACTGTCAAGTAATGCAGGGATCCAGGGCTTAGTTACAGTCCAGCCAAAGTGTATCAAAAATTAACCTGACTGCAATTGTCTTTTTATATTACTTTAAATGTAATGTTTTAGTGGTAATCATATTTGAGTGTATTTCATGCTACGGGGGTATTTGTTTCCACTCATGTTTTAGTTTACATTACCACATAAGAGAAGCGTGGCACCAATACATAAGTGATGCACAGGTGCCGTTAACATACTGCATTTGATTTAACATCATCACTATATATTAGGAATTCTTTTTTGTATAAAAAGTGTCTCTGATTACGTAAAATTAAATAGAGCATGTTACTGGCCCATGTGTAATATTATCAGCTGTTGAGGAAGGTTGCACTAAATTTTGAGTAAATTAATTTATGTACAGTACCGTATAAACCTGCATATAAGTCAGATTTTTGGGAGTTAAACTTTGGTCCAAAACTCGATGTCAAACTTATAGGTGAGATATAAAAAGATTGGTATTTTAGAAGGTCAATCTTTTTAACATAAGCTTAAAAAATACAACCAACTTATAGGCAGACCGACTTATAAGCGAGTTTATACGGTAATTATCATATATACCAGAGTTTTATCCTGATGTTATAGCAGATCTTGGTACATGTACATGTAAATGTAAATAATTCAAAATAATTTCAAATCAATCATAGATACTGGTATCATGTCTGTGTTTTTTAACGCATTCACTAAGCTATGGAAGAATCTTTAGAAGTGTACATTAAATTGGTTATACTTGGAAATAAACTCACACATATAGCGTTTAAAGGATTTTTTTTATTCTTCTTCTTACTCATGTAGAATACAAATATTCACTTAAACAACTGATAACAACAGATCTGTCTCACAAACTGCCAAAAAAAATTTCACTGTATGTAACCCTAATTTTAAAAATTACAGGCAATATCAGTAAAAAATTAACTGTAATATGTATCTTATAACTTTATACTTGTCATTAATTTGTTAGTATGACAAACTTTGGTGTTGTTTATAAATTTAACAACCTCTTAAATACACGAAAGACATTAGAATTCAGCATGGCTAATATTTAGCTCTAGCCACTTTTCTGCTTCATTGAGGCTGGAGTATTGCATGAAACTAACACTGTCACTATCCTCCATTACATCATGTACATAAAAACAACACTATACTTTCAAATTAAATACATATTGCAGAAATTCATTGCAAATAATTTCTTGAACTGTTATCCATAATTTATCACAAATACAAACTTATCAACAACTCAGATATGAGATCAAATAAAACTTATGTGGGTCCCATAAATTTAAATATTACAATTTACAAAAATATTGAACAAGTCTATAAACAATATCTCAGACAAAAAAACAAAACAAATCATGGGACTTGTAAAGCAGATGAATACACAGAAATACAAATGAGCTCATAATTACAACAGAATTTCTAATGCAGATGATCTATATGTACCTTGTGTTTTATAGAAATCCTAATTAAAGATTTAAAACAATCCCTCAATATTTAATTCTGTGGTAAAATATCAATAAATACTTCCTAGTCCTCAGTCTTCGTCTACTCTATCTCCTGCACCTTTCTACAGATTTCTCCTGTGAACTCGGAACACTTAGAAGATCCCCCCAAATCACCAGTCAAATACTGAAATAAAATGATTGAAAATAATAAATAATGGTATAGCATGTTTCCAAAACAAAATTTCTGTCTGACATACTCTGCATCTTATGATAGAATTTCTATTATAATCAGAGATGATTTTTTTATTATTATAATAATATGTAATAATTATCTATTACCGTAATTTTCGGATTATAGGTCGGTACTTTTTTTCTCAGAGCCGCTGAGGTCGACTAATATACGATTTCGACCTGTCTAAGGCTCAAGTTTACGAAAAATGCCCCCAAATCAATAAAATTTACGTCAATTTCAAAGCAAATCTGTGCCACTTTCATAACTTTTTTCATTATTTTACGCAGAAAAATTAATGCCCAGGTAAACAATAAAATATTTATTCTATAGCTTTCTTACAAAATAAATTCCATTACAGATCCGTTGATGACAAAGGAAAAAACTGTGCTTCATCAAAAAAAATAATTCCTCAGCGTGTTATCCATTGCCATCATGCGGTAGCCATCTTGTGAAGTTAGGAAGTCGCTACCGTTTACTAAAAGTAAAACCCCAACCGTATCAAAATTTAAAATACGGAAAAAATTTCAAGGTTTTACCATTTATTAGTAGATAAATTGAAATAGTATTAATTTTATTTATTGTGACAGTCTTATATTTATTTAAGTGTAAAATGAGTGAAATAAATATTTGCCAGTCAGTTCCTAAATTTAATTACCAAATAAACCGATAGTCATTACTATATATTTTTTTATTTTATTTAATTATAATACCGGTCAAACGAATTAGCGCTATACAAAGATTGGCTTCTAACAGAATTTTAATTGTCTCACAGATAAAAGGATTTACACTGTGTGTACACGCAAAGGTTATAACACCTGTGTTGGTTTAATACCCGCAGGGCATGATTAGCAAATCCACGTGCCGTTATAGGGTATTAGTGTTACACATCATTGAACAAACAAAGCCATGAAATTCATAATGACAGTCAAATTGTGAATGTACCGGTACTCTCAATTAAATATATAATTAAACTTATAGCGTGGTAATATTATTTCAATTCTTTACTGTTGTTTAATATATACATTCAATGGTCGTTTGCGGGTTTTAGCAAATCCCTGAAGAACAAAACTGAAAATGGCGGACATCGAAGCGATTGTCGTCCACCGGTAAATAATGTCTGAATAAAATATATTAGGAATGTGTCCAAGTTGTTCTGAAATCAGACTGATTATTCTTTGTTCTCGGGTATTTCCCGAATTATAGCTGTAAAATAACATATTTATGTGTTATTTATGCCTCTGGTTTAACAACAGTATGAAACTACGCAGGCATTGAACAGGCAAGTTGGAGAAAAATAAGTAGTAACACAATTCAATGAAGTTTTAACTACATTTTTAAAAAAATTTTATTTAAATGCTGTACTCATTAAAATACCTGTTTGTTTTCTTGATACGTTCATGTCACGGAATAACCCCGGTAATTCTAGAAGTTTACCTGTTCTGATACGTTGTATCTGCGTAAGAATCTTTAGAAAACGGGAAACAAAGCCTCGTCCTATATAGTAAGTTCGTCCTATCTTAGAATTTTTCAAAAATTAAGGCTGAAAATGAGCCTTTCGACCTATATACCCCATCGACCTATGACCCGAAAATTACGGTATATATTGGTTATAAAATTTCTATTATAATCCACAAAAAAATTTTTTTAACAATGGGACCAGTTTTTACTGCCTAATTAAGAGCTACGCACCCTTCCCTCTCTGATGACGTCAAAACAGGAAGTCTCTATACGTCGAGCGTACTGTCCCAGACCCATGTATCGTAACATCATGACAGCGCTGAGAAGTAGAGCCGTGGGATTAGCCTTGTCTTCTCCAGCGATATCAGGGGCCGTCCCATGTACCTGCAATCAGGGTAAAAACAATTAACTGAGAGCGTACATATAGATGTTGGTAGTCCTCTAAACAACTGACACATGAAGTCCATTAAATCAATTAAACCACAAGTACATGTTCTCTCAAATTCCTACGGATTTGGAGGCATCTGAAATTTGCTGTGAAAAAAACTCCCTGCCTTACTGTGACTAAATGGTAGGAACAACATACTTTTCTAGGTTTAATTACTTTGACTCAATTATAAACAATGATAAATAAAGATATTTATACTTACGGATTCAAAAATAGCACCATCTTGTCCAATGTTACCACTAGGTGTCACCCCAAGTCCTCCGATAAGTCCCGCACACAGGTCACTGTCAATCAGAAATATACTACAATTAATAGATAGAGACAGGAAAAAAGGTTATTGTGAGAATCAGAGATATACACTCATTAAATTATAAATAAAGACAGGAAAAAAAAGGACATGGATCACAAAACTAAGAGCTGCAAGGAGGAGCATCTCCAATCTCTAATACTAATTAATACCTCAAGATATCCCCATAGAGATTGGGCATCACCAACACATCAAACTGTGTGGGATCCTGGACCATCTGCAAGGAGAAGACAGAGGAGTCAGGAATTTTATTGACAGGAAAAGAATTTTCCTTAACAAACTACTTAAGTGTTATACATTTTTCGAATATACCACATCAGACAGTATAAGGATCATACAAAAATTTAAATGTACACTTTGCTTGCTCCTCTTAACTTCTAACATGATTTACATATAAGGCTACACTTCCCTACTGTGACACAGACTTACATTTAAGCAGACTGTATCCAGGTACATCTCTTTAAATTTAATATCTTTGTTCTGTTCAGCTACGTGTCTACAGCACTTTAAAAACAATCCATCGGTCATCTTCCTGTAAGAGAGATGAAATATACTGAAATATCAAAGTAAAATACATAAATTTATAGACATAATATGTTATTGGATTAAATCGACTTTATCCTAACAACTGAGTTTCTTACAATATTTTTGCCTTTTGACCTATTAACGAGTTTCATACATTTTGTAACATTAAGCCTGGTAGCCAATGCAAAAGTCTCTTGCGTTATGTTCAGTTTTTAACCAATGGACAGGTTTCTTTCATTATTTTAGCCTCGTACCCTATAGATAGGTTTCTAAATCTGTTTGCCTTTTAACCAATGGACAAGTTTATTCAATGGCCTAGAATGTTTATGTTTATTGTTGGTCTAGAAGTCAATTGTCAGGCCTCTTAAATTATGTAAGCCTTGTAGCCAATGGACAGGTTTCTTACATTATGTTCGCCTTGTGGACGGCCATGACTGTGTCCCTGTTGTTGTCACGAGCGTAAGAGAAGGCGTACTCCGCGACCCTCATTGACGCTTCCTCTGTGATCTTCTTAATACTCTGTACCACACCGTCAACAATCTGCAGAAATACGCTGATGTGTTTACAGTCTTTAAAACAAATCTTCTATAAACAGATGAATCTCTGTTACATATATGAAAAGGATTTTACATGGAGAAGACTTAAATTCTGTTTCACACAAGCATTTACAGGTTACAATTTAAAGCTGAAACATACACCACAAAACTCATAAAATGCTCTGTACCAATCATAAACTCACCACATGTTCTATTCCACTGTATTCCCCCTCTGTATTCTCTCTAATGGTGACCAGATCTACATCTGTGTAGGCCGTTTTGTAGCCTTCTATTGATTTGCAGGGGCGCACATTTGCATACAGACTAAAAGCTCTATACAGTAAAAAAAAATTCACCTTATAGCATCAGTTTAGTTTATAAAATGTTGCACTAAAGAATATATTAAGATTTATTCACAACAAGTGTTTTGGGTCACATTGAGTACTACAAATCATGCAAATCACCCAAATTTCCATGATACTTTATTCATGAATATAAGAATATCAAATAGCAAAAAGTTTCAAACTTTAATTGCAAGGATAGAGTCTTGTATTAGTTTTGTAAAAATAAAATGAAAGTTTGGTCTTACTTTCTTAAGGCTAGATTTAGAGACTGATGTCCTTTTCCTATGGGTGTGGCTAATGGGCCTTTAAGACCGACTTTTGTTCTATCCATGGATTCAAAAATCTTTGGAGGGAGTCGAAAATTTCCATCTGGGCCTTTAACAGGAGTGACATCGACATCTTCCCAGTCGACCGGGGCCTGTCAAAAAAGACATACATGTAGTAACTATCTTTAAATTACAAGTTAAGGCTGTAATTTAATTCATTTCTCACCACTCTGTCTCCTAAGTTCAAGGAAGTTACTTTTAAGTCAGTAGCCTTTTAAAGTTTCTAGAGTCAATGAATATATAGGTATTATCTTCAGATGTTAGATAAGAAAAGTCACAAAACATATTGGTATCAATGCAATTTTCAGAAGTGAATCTAATTCTTGATTAATGTAAATAACTAAAAGTAATTAATATTACACCACTTTAAGTTAAATGTATGAAAAATTAAATCATCAAGACAAAACCCACATAATATCAGTAAATTTATCTATATATAATTGTTTAAATGCGAAAATGTTAAAATTCCTGAGTCTGCAATACAGTATTTGACCTAAGAATACAAGTGCTTTAACATGTTTAAAGAATGAAATCAAAAAAAATATGTGTTTTTTGCAACTGATGTCCCCATATGGCAGCTTAATTTAAATGGCGAAGGTTAAATTTTCTCAACCTCCAAGGTCAACGGATCATAAATGTTAAATTAGGACTTAAGTCAACAAATATACCTGGTAAACATGAAAACATAAAGAGTCCAACCATTCGGAGGTTATGGTTAAGGTTACTGTTTTCTAAAAGTGGGTCAAACTCCAACAAAGCTCAAAGGTTATGTAGGAAATTAGGCTGGACTGAGGACATCGGCCTGGATAGCTCAGTGGTTAGAGCACCTGACTAGAAATACAGGGGTCCCGGGTTCGATTCCCGGTCCAGCCATATGTTTTCAATATATATGTATTTATGAATTTTCAATGTATGTTTACTCATTCCTCCTTTCCATACTACAGATGGTGCCGTGGCCTACCTTGTTCAGGCAATGTATAATTATTAATGTTAAGTCCTGACAAGGTGAACTTGAGTTGTGTCTTCGGGGTCGAAGACTATATTTAAGGAAGGGGGAATGTAGGAAATTAGGCTGGACTGAGGACATCGGCCTGGATAGCTCAGTGGTTAGAGCACCTGACTAGAAATACAGGGGTCCCGGGTTCGATTCCCGGTCCAGCCATATGTTTTCAATATATATGTATTTATGAATTTTCAATGTATGTTTACTCATTCCTCCTTTCCATATATACTACAGTTATAACTTTTTCGGTCAAACAGATGGATGTAGACAGGGCAAAATGTATATATATCCCAAAATTTTCCACTACCCGGGCAATAAAATTTTTTGTGTATGTAAATCACAATCCACTCCATCATGCTCCATTGCCTTGTAAGTGTTGGAATAGAAAACTTTTACTCTTACCCCTGCAGCACTGAATATGTCCTTGACGGCCTGTGAAATCTCTGGACCGATTCCGTCCCCCGGAATCATAGTAACCAGCTGTCTGCCTTCTGTGGCATAGCTTCGGGAGTTCTAAAATAATACAGTTAATACACAAGTTCATCTACAGATATATACATCCATGATCTGACAAAAAATGTTATTCTATGAGGCCCAAAAGTTCAGAAAATCTTTGATAGATGTTTAATTAATCAATCAAATTTCAACACCAATAAGTGTTAATTAACATTGCTAATACCAAGAAACATCTTTGCCATCATTGATGAAGTAGCAGGACTAGGTCAGATGAAACGAAACTAAATTTCTAAATCTCAAGACAAAACGTCGTCTGCAAATTCCCACGTGGGCTGTCAAAAAGTCCCTCTTAGAGAACTTCCAGTATACAGCTAATGGTAATTCAAACGGAAGGTTTTTAATCAAATGTGTTTCATACATGATTTATCTTACCTGATTGGGAATCTCCTGTAGCAACCTTTTCAACGTTCGCCGAAAAGCCATCGTTGTGACCTTCAAAATGGAAAGTTCCAATATTTCGATTTCCGTTGATAATCAAGGTGTTTTAAGCGCTTTAATTATTTTTGGGGAAGATCTCAAAGTTAAAACAAGATCCGATCCTTAGTTTTTAATAGGGAAAAATACTTGAAAGTGATTATAAATGATTAAACACATTAATTGAACAATCAAGATTTGTATTTTTTCTGAAAGACGTCCCTTTAGGGATCACACGAATATGACCCAGGACCCCTGGCTTGCGACAATGATCTATTTTAGAGATAAACACCTTTACATCTAGTTTAGAGATAGACTCCCATTAAGAGATTCAGAAAAATACCTTTACATCTAGTTTAAAGATAGATATCTTAACATTTAGTTAAAAAAAACCACATTTACATCTAATTAATAGATTAGACACCTTTACATCTAGTTTAGAGATGGACACCTTTACTTAATTCTAGTACTGTTATAGAGATAGACATCTATACATCTAGTTAGAGATAGACACCTTTACGAGTACATCAAGTTAGAGATAGTCACCTTTACATCTGGTGAGAAATATAAGCCTTTACTTAAAGAAAGAGAGAGAGAGAGAGAGAGCTTTACTTATAGTAAGACGAAGACACCTTTACATCTAGTTAGAGATCGATACCTTTACATCTAATTAGAGATAGACAGCTTTACACCTAGTTAGAGATAGACACCTTTACTTCTAGTCAGAGATAGACATCTTTACATCTAGTTAGAGATAGACACCTTTACTTCTAGTAAGAGATAGACACCTTTACATCTAGTTAGAGATAGACACCTTTACATCTAGTTAGAGATAGACACCTTTACATCTAGTTAGAGATAGACACCTTTACATCTAGTTAGAGATAGACACCTTTACATCTAGTTAGAGATAGACACCTTTACATCTAGTTAGAGATAGACACCTTTACATCTTGTTAGAGATAGACATCTTTACATCTATTCAGAGAGAGACACTTTTACATCTAGTTAGAGATGGACACCTTTACATCTAGTTAGAGACAAACACCTTTACATCTAGTTTAGAGATAGACACTTTTACATCTAGTTAGAGATAGATACCTTTACATCTTGTTTGAGATAGGCACCTTTACATCTAGTTAGAGACAGACCCATTTACATCTAGTTAGAGATAGACACCTTTACTTCTAGTAAGAGATAGACACCTTTACATCTAGCTAGAGATAGACACCTTTACATTTAGTTAGAGACACACCTTTACATCTAGTTAGAGATAGACATCTTTACATCTAGTTAGAGATAGACACTTTACATCTAGTTAGAGATAGACACCTTTTCTTATAGTTTAAAGACAGCTTAAGTGTGGATTAAGATCTTTACTTCTTTTAAGTTTTTTTTTAAGTCTTTAACTTTTAAATTTTTACATTCAGTCATGAATAGAAAACTTGATATTTTGTTTAGGGATAGATAACTTTTACTGATGCTGCTGTAGAACCAGCAAGTTTTAAACAAAACAAAACAGTACTGTTAAATTAAAGTTACGGTGTCTATTAACAACAGATCCAAAAAAGGCTTACTCATGAAAATTAATCATCACAAACTACTTTACCCCCTATTGCAAAATAAATCGTCACAAATAAAAGTTGGTTTACAGTAACTAAAACTCATTGAACATGTTGAAGTACCCTATCTAAGTATACACTTTATTCATAAAATCTGAAGAATGGAGTGTAATATAAATAACTGTAGAGGAATAATATTATTGTTAATTTACTTTAATATCATACACAAATGCACACAAACCTTATATCATTATGATATATCATTAAATAAAATGAAAATGCAGTTAAAAGGCAATTAACAATTGCTGTTATAGTATTTCTTTTAGTGCTTCTGTTTTAACTATGTCTGTTAAATGGCACAATCAACCTTGTCATATTGTTCTGCTGCATAATGAATTAATTAAATACTATCAATGCATATAATTTTCATGATATGAAGTTAATATTTCAGTGTTCGGATCTTCGCGGGAAATCGGTGATGAAGTTGGAGTCGGTTTCCGAGCTGCCACTGCTGCTCCTACTTCGGTGTTCCCCCATCAGGGCGGGGATGTCTTCCTGAGAGTCCCCTGACCCCGGGGACGAGGGGTGACACCCCCCCATCGCTCCTATACACCTGTCCTTCTCTAGTTCCGCGAGCTTCAGCTGCGAGTTTCTCTGTTCGTGTATTCTCAGCTGCGACTCCACGCGATTAGATAACCGATCGTCATTCCGCCGAGCTCGCCGATGTAATAAATGTTCTGTTGGCAACCTATACATGGAATCAAAATCCTGCGACCTTTCGGAACTCTCACGATTTTTATCAATCTTATTTCTCTTCATTTTCTCTTCTTTCCAGCTCTCTCCCTTGGGTTTGTGCCTGGTCTTGGATTTACCATCTGTGTACTTATCTGTGTCAGCTCTCGGTCGATTTTTCTCAACTTTTTGAAGGATTTCGCGTGGTGATTCAGCACGCCTCTCCTCATTAAGTCGGTCTTTCTGTCTTTGATTGGCTGATTTCTTTTTAGATACTAGATTTTTGGATATTTTTTGCTGCACTTCATCTGCTTTTTCATCTCTTGACAAATCTGCATTCAAATAGTTTGATGCATTTTCACAGTAAAAGTTTGATGAAGTATATCTATCTACATGGGAATCGTTGTCCTTTGACTCAAAGATCTGGAATTTTGGAAGGTCCTTTTTCACTGCGATATGAGAGTTGGGCTGCTTTATAGGTAGCAGGCTAATACTGCTCTCAGATGGTTTCCCATCATCTCTTGGTTGCAGAGACGTCAAGTGGGGGCTATTTTTAGTAACAGGATGATGCCCGTTTTTCTCCTCTTTGGGAGATAGCTGCTCTTTTTTATTTTCCTCGTCAGGAAGGTTCACAATTACCTGGAGAGAAAGCTCCTTCTGTGAATGGGAAGAATTTTCCAGAAGATTAAGTTTCTCCGATATTTGTAGGAGCTGAGTGATGTCGCTGTATTTGTTATCTACAATGTCTGACAAACTCTCTGATGATGAAGATCTGGATACGTTCTCCAGATTTTTGGCAGCGACTCGGTTTGTTGCGATGGAATCTGTAATTTTGTTATTATCACAGGTTTGACCACAAGGAATGATGGGTTCTGATACCTCACTCCCGAGCATCCGTCTCAAGGTTTTAGGTGATAGTTCGTCCACCTGTAATCAAATACATATCCTGTATATAAACACAGTCCTAATTATGCCTAAAAAATCTATTTGATATTCACACTTTTTATCCTTAAAATAATTACGTTAAGTTCACTCCTAGCATAGATAATAAAATTTACAGCATCACTATTCACAACAAATACTCTTATTGTGAGACACACAGAATGACAGCTGATGTGTCAACTGACCTCGTTCTCCACGTGGAATGACCTGAGTACACTGGGTTCATCCTCAGGACACCTGTACTCAGACAGGTACACATGATCCAGGGCGTCCTCCGCGGAGATCCGGGCGTCTGGACTGAACAGGAGCAGGTTCTCCAGCAGATCCAGGGCTGTTAACAAAAACAAACAAAACTACATTGTACCTGTAGCCTGTAGTCACTAGTATCTGGATAATAGATCCAGGGCTGGTAAAGAATTAAAATCAGTCTGTAGTCAAAAGTACAGTGTATATGGTCATAATCTGGATAAGTTTGAAGTTTCTCATACAATATTTATGCAAAACTATATTTCCAAGACAGAACACTAAATTAACTAGGGCTAATTGTAACGGGAACCGTTACAGATGTTCCCCAAACGCTCCCCAACTCCCTTTGGGTGCCTTATTCCCTGTAAGCTTCATTAAATAAGACAAACGCGATACATTTAAGACTTTAACAAAGTTTTACCAGAAGTATTCAATTTCAGCATTGCACGCATGCGCATTTGAATGCATGTGCGTAATGACCATATCATCTTGTCTACACTATTGATATATTCTAATATACTAAATATTAAAGCGTTTAATCCAAAAATATGTTTAATCTAGTGTATTTGGAATTTTACTCATTTCACGTGCACGCACGTGCATACATGTGCATGATGACCATTCCCTGTTGTAGGAGTCTATAATATCTATCTATGTTCTGAATCCCATCCTGTTTGGTTGAAAACCAAGGGAGTTATAGCCTTTTAAAGTTTCAGCCAATCAGATTGCAGCGCACGTTTATGCGCGTGATTTGATGAAAATTATTATATATCATATTGTAGGATATCCCAAAGCATGCCTATGTTTTAAATTTCAAAGCATTTCGTCAAAAAACAAAAAAGATATTGAAATTTTTGTTTCAGCCAATCAGAGTGAAGCGCACGTTCATGCACGTGCAAACATGTTCATGATGACCATACTTTCTTCTAGGAGTCCATTTTGTTTGTCTATATTCTAAATCCCATGCTGTTAGGTTGAAAAACAAGGGAGTTATAGCCATTTAAAGTTTCAGCCAATCAGATTGCAGCGCACGTGCATGCGCGTGATTTGATGAAAATTCTTATATACCATATTGTAGGATATCCTAAAGTATGCCTATGTTTTAAATTTCAAAGCATTTCGTCAAAAAACAGAGAAGATATTGAGATTTTTGTTTCAGCCAATCAGATCAAAGCGCACGTGCATGCGCGTGAGTTCGTGCTAATTTGACAGTGTCACATTATCTACATTATTAATATATCTTTATATAACGAGTTTCAAATCATTTCATTAAAAAATGTAAAAGTTATAGCTATATTAAGTATATCAGTCATTTCACTCATATCACGCGCACGCACGTGCATGCGTATGCGCGCAAAATGACCTTCGTTCCGCACACCTACACTACACACCTATTAACCCTAAAAAGGTTTTAGCTTAGTTGGGTGAACAGTTTCTGAGAACACTCGCGGACAAAAAAGTACCGGAGAACAAAGAAGAAAAAAAAGAATAATAACTAGAGCCGAGCTCGTTGCAAAGCAACGAGTAGGTCTTCCGTCCGGTTTTGACCGGATGTGCCGGAAGTGACGTGAACAAAAGAAAGCAATGAGCTAAGTAGTCTCCAGTGACTTTATAATTTCAATTTTGCATCAAAACCTTCGAAATAAGCCATTTTGGCTACTTCCGGTTTGACCGGAAGTGACGTCAACGGACGGAAAATTCAGATTTAAGCTTCCAGTGACATATGCTACCCGAAAACCTGTCAAGAACAGCAAAAATTTGCAATTTTTGACTACTTCCGGTTTGACCGGAAGTGACGTTGCCGGACGTATTTTGACGACACCATTCGATAAAGCTTGATATCTAGAACAACTTTGCTTCTTTGACGTATTACAAATTCTCAATACTTTTTGAGATATAAAGGAAAAACTTTCGGCCCCTTTCGGCCCTTTATTTTAGGAGCCAGCCCCTTTTCGTTGATATCTTTCGAAAGATCGTGACATTCTTCACAACTTTAATTCTATATGTCTTTACAAAATATTTACGTGTAAAAAGATATTGCAAAAAATGTGTTAAAAATTCCTAAATTCCCAATAGGTCTTTTTTCGAGCCATAGCGAGCGCCGACGTGCGGCACTTCTGGAGAAAAAGAGTGGTGTGTGACAAAAGAGCACACATTGCTCTATCATCGCTGAAAATCTCATGCTTCTGTCTTAAGGCATTTTGGAGAAAAATGATGGACAATGAGACCCCCTGAAAATCACTAAATCGCTGAAATTTCAAAACCGGAAGTGACGTCATCAAAACAAAAAATTATATATCAGGTTTGTTTGATGTTCTATCAGTCCTGAAAGTTTCATGAAAATTTATCCAGCCGTTTTCGAGAAATCGCGTGCACAAAATCGGTAAGAAAAAAAAACAATAATAATAATAATAATACTAGAGCAAAGCTCGTTGCAAAGCAACGAGTAGGTCTTCCGTCCTGTTTTGACCGGAAGTGACGTCAACAAATGAAAGCAAATGAGCTAAGTGGTCTCCATTGACTTTATAATTTTTATTTTGCATTTAAACCTTCAAAAATAAGCTATTTTTGGCTTCTTCCGGTCATTTCCGGTTTGTTCGGAAGTGATTTCAACGGACAGAAAATTATGTTTTATGCTTCCAGATACATCTATTACCCAAAAATATGTCAAGAAAGGCAAAAATATGCATATTCTGACGACTTCCGGTATGACGGAAGTGACGTCGCCGGACGCATTTTGTCGACTCCAATAGATTAAGCTTGACATTTTGAACAACTTTGCTTTTTAAACGTATTACAAATTCTCAATACTTTTTGAGATATAAATGAAAAACTTTCGGCCCCTCTAGGCCCTTTATTTTAGGGGCCAGCCCTTTTTTCGAGATATCATTTGAAAGATCATGTTATTCTACACTTCTTTTGTTCTACATGTCTTTACAAAATATTTGTATGTGAAAAGATATCGAAGAAAAGGTGTTAGAAATTTTAAAATTCTCGACATGCCCTTTTTTGGATCATAGCGAGCGTCGTCGTGCAGCACTTCCGGTAAAAATGAAATGCGTATGTCACATCTACAGACATTGCTCTATCATTGCTCAAAAACTCAAGTTTCTATCTTAAGCTGTTTTTGAGAAAACTCGCGGACAAACTGACCCCCTGAAAATCACTAAATCGCAAAAATCTCAAAACCGGAAGTGACGTCATCAAAACAAAAAATTATATATCAGCTTTGTTTGATGTTCTATCAGTCCTGAAAGTTTCATGAAAATCGAACGAGCCGTTTCTGAGAAATCGTGTACACAAAATCGGTAAGAAAAAAAACAATAAAAATAATAAAAATAGTGGAAAAGAAACCTAAGAATAACAAGAAGGTCTTCCGCTGAAGACGGAAGACCTTAATAATAATAATAATAAGAAACCGAGTAAAAACAATATGTTCCCAAACTCCGTTTGGGGAACATAAAAATAGGTCTCTTTTAAAACTAGTGACAAAATAAATGATTTTCGAAACTATGAAAGACAATCCTTGTCTTGATTAATATACCTTAAAATTGAGTTTTATCAGTGTACATGTATAATACTCATACTAAAATCCTGCTAGCCCTGAAGTCCAGAGTTTCTGCTCTTAGACTATTTTCAAGTGTTAACAAAAAATTGAATCACAGCTAAGAAATCATTTATACAGTGTAGTTAAACGGTGATTGGGAAGGTCAGAAAGGTCAATGGGACTATGGCGCAACTATCAACATTTCTGATGGGCCATTTTGAAAATGAATAGGCCAACAATGTAATCTGAAGGGCCTTTTCAAGAAATAACCAAGTGAAAAACAAATATGAAATATAAGAGACAACACGTTTTTAATTAACCAAATCCAATTTGAATGCATGAAATGCAGCAAATTTAAAGGAACTTGCTTAGAATATAACTAACCCCTATTTTGTGTTAAAATTACGAGAGTTTTGGAAAGAGAACAGCCCTACATACAAATGAACGAAACTTTGTTTAACCGGAAGTATTTTTTGACAGGTTTCAACCAGTGGGATTTGTTGTTTTAAATTGACTGCATTTAAAATGAAAGTAAAATAAGAAAGTCATATACAAAATATTTCCAAATAACATCACTAAAAATTGAATGCGCACCTTGGCGCCATGATTGATTGATTTAATGCACCATTTTTCACTTCAATGCGACTATGGCGCATGGCGCAAGCCCTTCCCAATCACTGGTTAAACATGTTTAATACTAAACTGTAATAATTTTTAACAAATATGAAGGAACAGATATCAAGTTGTACTGTAATCTAATTTGTGGAAAAACCTAACGACTACATATATTATTTATCACAATATGCTTACCATCTTCTGTCAGTTCCTTGAACTTTGACTTCAGTGCTGTCTTGGGTGGCCTTGACCTACTTCTAAGGACACTGATTGGTAACACTTGAGTCAAGGTATTCCATTCATTGTCACTCAGGTGAGTCACGTCCAAGATTTTCCCGATCTGGTCCATTTCATTTCCTCCCGCAAAAAGTGATTTTCCCGTCAGCATCTCAGCAAAAATACAGCCGACGCTCCACATATCTATAGCCTTGGTGTAGTCTCGAGGGGAGATAATCAGCTCCGGGGAACGGTACCAACAAGTCCCCACACCATCTGTCAAATAACCCTACAAATAAAAAGATAAACTTAAATTTACTGACTTGTTATTAGGATACATATACCAAGTAATCAAAGATATGAACAACTTTTAATTAGAAGGCAACATAATATAATCACACACTACTTCTCAAAATCAGTTTTATTTTCCTGACATCAAGAAATATTTCTGAATTACATCAAGACAACATCTTTCACCACAACATGGTCACCTAGGTACCTTGTGTGAGTATTCCATGTCCACGATTCTGGCGAGTCCAAAGTCCCCGATCTTCAGCGTGAGATCCTCGATGTTAATGAGGAGATTGGAGGGTTTGAGATCGCGATGGACGACGTTAGCAGAGTGGATGTACTTAAGTCCCCTGATGAGCTGATACAGGAAGAGGCGGACGTGTTCCTCCGTTAGCACCTGACACTGAATCAGTTGCTGAAGGTCAGTGTCCAGTAGCTCCTGAACTAAGTACAGTGACGTCAGTTCGTTCAGTGGGATGTTGTTAGAGTGACCAGACAGCTGGTGCCCATTTGGTCCCAGGATCTCGTACACCGTCACAACATTCTCATGCTTGAGTCGCCTCATTATCTTGATCTCACGTAATGCATATTTGCAGCTTTTTTTGTCATGGAAGGCAAGTTTTTTGATGGCCACAGCTTTGTCGCAGTCACTGTCAGTTGCTGAGAAGACCACCCCACTCCCTCCAAACCCCAGCGGTTTAAGATCCACGAAGCGCGAGTCCACAGTGAAACCCGAGTTGGCATTGTTAAGGCCCTGGGATGAAGGACTCCTTCTCTCCATTTCTTTGCACCTCAAACCTAATATACATGTTTATGTACATATAAAAGAATTGAGGAGTAAACATGTGATTTTTCAATAGATAATCATGCACTGATCATTTTTAGTTCATTGTGCCTAGCTTGCTGTAGTAGAGTTATTTGAGTGAAGACACAGGGATTTTCCTTAACCAGTATCAAAATTAAATGCGTTTAAAGAGAAGTATATGTAATATAAAGTTTACCATGGCTGATGGAACTTTCATAAATTTGTCAACAAAATAAATCATCAGAGAAGGTGGTAACAAAAAGCGCATGGTAATTCTCTCCATGACTATGTCGTAGAAGATTTACTGTATTGTTTAAGGACCATAAATATTATTTCTATAATCTAGAGAAAATAAAATAAAAATGTATTTCATATTTCAACCTGAGATAATGTTAATAGTTATATCATTTATCAGTAAATAGCGATTTCGATCTTTAAAACTATGTACGACTTATTTATTTTTCTGAAATAATATATTTTGAGAAAATCCCTAAAGATAAACAAAGCGTTTGACTTGCACTGATTTGAACACTCTTTCCTGTGTGACGTCATACGATTGGGAAGGAGATAGGCCCAAAACCTCATCATGGCCAGCGCTGTTCAACAGAACGTGGAGACTTGGAAGGCTAAACTAGATAAGATATTGCACGAGAAGAATGGCTTCACAGACCTTCTTGAGAAGGTGGAGCAGAAGACGGGCGTGCGCAGACTTTACCTTGCTATCGGTATTTTTTTTCCAACATCATATACTTGATCCTTGTGACGTGATCTGTGTTCACTTCAACAGCTGTTCTGTTAATTACAATCCCTGTTTTTCTTTGTAATTTTCTAATTTAGCATCTCGAGTATAGTTTAGAATATGTTTTGTTTTAACCGATTCAGCCTCTAGGGGTATTTTTGTTAAAGATGTTAATTTTGCAATGATAAAAGAATTTGAAATCTGCACGCCTTTAAAACGTGATCACAATTCATATTAACAGGACACTATCACATGGGATCTTTTACACCCATTTCAAAGTAAATGCATACAGCACTGGAAAGGTGACAGTTTAAAATGGACCGCTACAAATAGTATTTTAAAACAAATGAAAAGAAAAATCATGTTCATAATCTGGAAAACCAAAATTAAGTATAATCCCATACTTCTCTTTCTCTCTTGTTTGATGCAAGTTTCACAGTAAATTCAGCTGAACCAATCTCAGTCAGAAAAATCTAATTCTAAATGGGTTTCAGGACAGGCTCTTGTCACAATTGTTTAAATTTGGTCTGTAGGACATTTTATCCTTATTAAAGAAATTCCATCTATATTAATCCGGGAGTTCATAATTTTTAGTATCAATCGAATACACATGTATAAATACCTGTCCAAGAAAAATTATGTTAAATGTTAAGAATTAAAGGATAATGATGATCATTTTACCAGTATTTTAAAGAACATAAAATTTTAGAAAATAAAATTTTAGGTGGTAGTTCTCCCTAGTTTGACAATTAATTCTTTTTTCCCAAGAAAAAGGTAAAATATGAGAGAGAGAAAATAGAAATAAAAAAAATTCAGATTTCATGCTGTGTAGGATTTCCCAGTTCGGTTTTTAAAGAAAAATATTTGATGTGTTGCCATGATAAAGAAATAATTCCCAACCTTTAGAATGATGTGTTGCTATATACATTAATTGAGATAAAGATATATAACAGAATTCCCTCTCTCCTTTTAACCTTTAGAATTTTATGATTCTTATGCATGAAAAAGTACCATATTTTATGAAACTTAATTTAAAAATATATACATTAATTGAGATGGAAGCTACCTTGACAATCTTATATATTTTCACACAGAATTTTGTTTAAAACCTTATATTTTTCTCTCCTTTTTCTTTACGTTTTTTCTAGCCATGTTTGCATTCGCCTGTAAATTTAATGTACTGAGTTCGAGTTATTGCCCATGTTTATTTTGCTACATAGTGAATATACTGTGTATTTATAAACGATAGAACGTTCTCTCTAAATTGGCACTTGTATTAATCGAGAAGCCATTGCAAGATGCAGAAAAGCTTTTGAAAGATTACGATCGCTCGATTTAGTAAGATTTTCGCAAGTTCCTCTGTCAACACCGTCCGGTCAGCTTATGCATCGTAAGTAAATACACCATCAATAGCATACATTGTCAAGCTGTTGTAGAAACAATGGAGATAAAAAATCAATATTACAGACTTACTGTCATAGATATCAGTTTATATGTAATATTTTTTTAAGGTCTTCAACTATGAATTGTTGTCATTACACATTTTGTTAGGATTGTATTTTATCATGACAAATATGTCAAATAAACAGCTAACATGTATGACATAAGTATGCATAACTTTTAGATTTAAGGCCGTAGAAAGCACAAACAAAGATGATGACACCGTGTGGCTGATATACTGGGTCGTCTACAGTTTTTTCGCTCTCCTAGAATTCTTCACAGACATCTTTTTATTCTGGATCCCATTTTACTGGCTTCTAAAGGTGAGCTTTTAATCTAGAACTTAGGGAATAAAATCAAAGGTTTGAATGAGAACTCACAGATTTAGGAAATAACTGTCATTACATGTGTTATTTTGGATTGTTAATACTGTACTGATTCTACAGTTGCAAACAGTTTTACAGGTAATGTTTAACGAAGTCAGTAAAACAGATGTTTGAGACTGTTCAACCAGCATTAAGGGTCAGAAATAATAAAAGAGAAGAAAGTTATTCCCATTATAAAGGAATGGAGATATCTGATCTTCAGTTTGACTCCAGTGTTTCTTCTTGGTCTGTACAATGTGTATCTACCTCCCTTTGTATGTTTTTATATTTCAGTGTATCTTCCTGGTGTGGTGTATGGCTCCCTCATCATACAACGGCTCCCAGGTGCTCTACTTTAGATTTATCAGACCGTTTATCCTCCGCTATGAGAAGAGAATCGACAGCGCCCTCGACCGCGCCTCCGATGCCGCCAAGGAAGGTAAGTGGAGACAACTCTCAAATTTTGTTTAATTTTGCAACTACCTTTATGCATACATAAATGTATAAATTATATATTTTATTTTTGTAATGTATTGCCTTTACATTGTTATTTGTCAATTTTTACTGCTGTTGAATATATGGCTGCAATAGATATAAAACTAATCAATTCAGTGTTTTCAATATATGGCTGCATTAAGATTTTGCTGGGGCTGAGATATAAAACTATTTCCATGATTTAGAGTAGCAATTTGATAATCGATTTTAACTTCCCTTGAGTTCTTTTTTCAAGGAAGTTTGATTAGATCGATCGTGTCATGCAATGGCGGCGCGGACAACGACTATTTGAGCGAAGTTGTGGAGAAACGTGCTGCTGCTGCTGTAACAAATGCGTTTGAGATCACATACATTAAGAGGCATAAAGAATGGTCCCTTCCAAAAAGATTTTTTTGTGTTTTATAATTTTGATTGAAAATTGATTATGCGGCAGCCTTAATATCAAGTGAGGGGTTCCCCGGTGATAAAAAACCAGCAAATAAATATAATTTTAAGACCTTACGAAAAATGTTGATTTCTTACAGAATTTCCTCAAACTGAAAATCTCAAGTGTTATGCCAAGACGTAATAAATAATTAGGAATAAAAGTCTTATTATTTTGATCGTGACTCAGACGTACATGTAGAAATTCTTGCAGAATTTTCTCAAACTGAAAATGTAAAATTTTATTCTCATTTATTCGTGTAAAGATATCTTGAAATACAGGAACAGTATCATTTTCACATTTGGGAAGGTTTTAATGTACTAGTATTTTGTATCAAATTCCATTTTCTTAATTATTTTGTTATGACAATCTGTACCAAATGAAAATGCCAAAGTAAATAAGTTTTAAAATTAATTTATGAAACGTCTAAGATTGCAGAATATTTCAATTTTTGGAGGGTACTATACATCACAAAAAAATTTAAAAAATTGTTAAAAAAAATTACATTTTTAACTAAATAATTTTTTTTTGAATTTTGAATAAAAGACCTGACTAATTTATGTGAAAGGGACAAATATGTAGAATTTTCAGTATAATATTCTACCACAGACAATTGTCTGTACTAGAATTTCATACTTAAGTTGTCTATATGTTTGTATAGACACTTAGTTTTCAGAAGAAAAAAAAACTCAGTCTGTCAAAAACTGCCAAACAAATCTGTGAAAAGGTAAAAAATGTTTTCTAATTGGCTTTTTAAGGTAAAATTTGATAATTGATAGTGACAGGAATGTGAAAAAATGGTACTTTTTTAATAGCCTGACAGGTAAGAAAATGAGTCAAAAATGCTGATTTTCGTTTTCGGCCGGGGGGCTTCGCCCCCCTGGGCCCCCTACCAGGGCTCTGCCCTGGACCCGCTGGGGGCCTAAGGCGGCCCCCAGACCCCTCGCCGAGACTGGTTTCCTGCTATTCCATCTATTTTTCCTTGTATTGAAAATCTTATTGAAAACACTGCAATTTTAAAAACATTCTATTGAGTTTTGAATTGTACTCATAGATTATTATATCTTTTTTGAATAATATACAATTAAAGTGATTATCCAGAAATGACATACAGTCAAACCTGCGTGTCTCGAACTCAATCTGACTGAGAAAAATTCAAGATAACTAATAATCATTATTTTGGTCATAAATAATACACTCTATTTTGTTTAAATTTCAATAGCAAAAAAGAAGCTTAAATAAGGCAGGTATTGTTATAATTAACCTAAGCTAGCCAAACCTAGTGTTGCACTTACTTAGGAGAAAGATGGTGTCATTTTGTAAATCCGGAAAATTAAATAAGAATCAGATTCTGCTTGTCCAGATAAAGATAACCTCCTGTATACACGGAGACTGGCCTGTCATTAATGTGTTGTTTTTCTGTGCTTAAGTGTTTGGCATAGCTTTCAAAGCAACGAAACAGGGTGAGTCCACGAAAAGTTTAACCTCATTATTCCCTTCAAAACGTATCCAATGGATTGATCGAATCTTCTCTGCATCAATTAATGTTCTAAATTCACAAGAGGACTGAAGCATTTATAATTATTAGTCTCTGCAGAAAATCGTAACTTATGTAGTACTACTAAGAATGATGAATGATACAATATATTCATCAGCTGATTCGTGTAAATACAAAATATTCAACCATTGGATTTTTCCATATACTTTCCATGGGGCCATTTTGTTTTAAGTGCACGCTTTTGTTTGCATGCTTCTAGTTGCTGATTTCTTTGTTGATCGTTTGTACATTAAGTTATTAATTGATTAAATTTTTAGATTTTTCTTATGTTCCAATAATGTGGAATCATTTTAATTTGTGGGGTCAAAGTTTGTGGTTAAGCACAACTGTTTTATGGGTTTGTAATTTCATGGTTGACTTATTTAAAGAGAATAACGTATATTGACAGAACAGCGTGTTTAGGGGATGTAAATTCATTAGTAAAGGTACCTTATGAGATCCATGAACATTGGTCCACCACAAAAAATGATGATTCTGTGGAATTCTAAACACTGTTTTGTATTTCAAATTTTCAATAAAAAGACATCAGAGGAAATGTAATGCATAAACAATTCAATATTTTGTGAAAAAATCCTGTCCTACTTGTGAAATCATCTTAATATATTATCATTATCAGGCCTATACTTTTGAAATTTTTCATTACGAGTTTTTCACTTAAATGAAGTCTTTCTCATTTACACTAAATTACAAACAGAAATCCTACAGCCCTTGGTAAATAGATAAAATACAATGTATATTATAAAGTCCTTAAAATGTCTCTGAAATTAACATGTACATTTATAAATAGAAAACAAGATGACTGACTGTTAATTAAATAACCTGAATATTTTGTTTGTTACAGCGGGAGAAGTGGCACAAGACATGGCTAACGAAGCAGCCACAGATGCCCTGAAGAAACAGTACATGGATAACTCAGCAAAGACTGACTAAACGGAACTATATAATTACCTTCCCTCCCAGCAGTATCCCCCGAATACTATCACCCTCCACCTGATTTCAAAACATAAAGCAGAACTTTTACCTCCCTCACAGTGAAAAATTTCAACTCGCAAGGAGTCCTCGACCATTACATTACCCCTGAACCAATCTGCATCACCCCTGAACCAATCTGCATTACCTCCAAACCAATCTGCATGCTTTATTTGAGACTCTTATGTGCAATACACGATTTACGAAATTTGAAAAGTGATGGACCTGTTGTTTTGTTTAATTGGTTACTTTTTTGATGTGTTCACTCCCCCATTGTTACATTGTTGATTTAGAATCTCCCGCGGTTCACTTGTCCGAGTTTTTGTTCCCCAGGGTATCCGTGAATTGTTAAAATCTGGAGTATTAGTCATCAAGTGTTTGCAAAGCAGATATCTTGAATTTTGCTCAATATAACTATGTCTACATGTATGATAATTTTTGCCTCACATATCTCTATTAGCAGTTTAATAGAAAAAAAGCACACTTAATTGTATCCATATCAAACCTGCTTTGTATTAGCAGATAATTGAGGAGTTAAATGACGGTGTTTCTTGTATAACTAGTTCCTGAAGTATGTAAATATTACACGAAACTTTGATTTAGTTCCCTGGGAATGTAAATATAATTCAAAATTTTGATGTTGTACAAATATATGTAATAAAAATACTCCCATTATTATGACTTTTCTCTATTTTAAAATTTTCTACATAATCAATGTTCTTCTCAGATAAAACATCATCTACGGCAAAATGTACATAGCTTAATAATTTTTCTATTATACAAATTTTTATCATATTTGATAATGATTCTTGTTACTTATTAGATATTTATTAAACTTGCTGTGAATTTAATTATTAAATTTTTATTTAAATATTTATAAAGCTTCATATTGCATGAAATATTTGTGTATGCTTCTACAGAAACGTAGGAACTGTACATATTAATATTTATTTATTTTCTACATTCCTAAACCATCTGTATCTATTTTTAAACTGAAATGAATTAGATTGAAATTTTTATCTGTCTGTATATGAATAAATGACATAACAGTAAAATCTTAGATCCACCACAAAGAAGTGTGACCTATTTATCCTTTGTACTAGATTGTTACTGTGTAATTTCTTTTGTCATGTATCAAATCTGCTAGCATTTACTAAATCAATAAAATTCTCAAAACCCAAGAGTAGCTTCTCACTCAGATACTAGTACAGTGTGTTACATCATTGGAAATAACATTATAAGCTTTCTGTGGAAATGAAATGTGAGGGTAGTATGATTAGCATTGCTTGCTGAAATCCGATGAATTCACAAAAGTATTCATCTCTTTGAAACATTACAATGTAGCGTACTGTGTTGGTCTGAGAAGTCCAATCACTGCTGACCAGCTCATTTGGTAGAGCACCTGCTGAAGATTCAGGTGTCTGAGTTCGAATACCATTCCGGTCTGTTTTTCTCCCCTCGTGTTACACTTGGAGCCATGCTTTGGAAGTGACGGGTGTAAGACTTGCCAGGGAAGAGTCTCTGTTTCTGTCTTCAGGAGTAGTAGACCTTTAAGAGGGATAAATGTGGTGATCATATAGATTCAATGCCCAGTGATGGTGCGATGACGATGGAGCTATGGTGCGATAGGGATGATGTGACAATGCGATAACACGATGTAATAGCATGATGAATCAATAGTGAATATTGCTTCATTGTCATTGCACCATCGTGTCATGGCTATCTCAACATCTGCATCGCGTTGTCCTCCATTGCATCATTGTCATTGCACTATCGTTCCATTGCTTCATCATTATCACACCATCTTTATAATACTATCGACATAAGCCTTGATGATGCAATAGAGAATTACATGGCCCTATCTGGATTCCATAGGATACAATTAAATACAGAGTACATGTATATGATAGACTGTAATTTAAGGGACAAGAATTTATTTGTAATGGGGAGAGACCTTCTTAAAATTCTCCATTGAGCATTCAATTTGATTAAATGGGTTACCTTCATTTCCTTGTAGATTATGTAACATGTACTTGAAATTCTAGCTACAAATACAAAGAGTTTTAAATTGTTAAGTAAAAAAAAGGGTTCACATCAAGATGTTTAAAATATGCATCCTTCACAATCTCGGTATAACAATAGACTTCCTCTTGTTTTCCTGTTTTTGACTTCCTGTTTACTAGAGCAGGTTTTTCTTCCTTGTTAAGATACATGTACTGTAGCTGTCCCGATATTCTGGGGGCATGGTGCGAGTAGAAATCCTTTAATTATAAGGACCCCCCTTTGCCTCTTGCCTAAGTCTGAGGCTGCATTGGGTGAAACATATGCAGTGATCTAGAAGCAAATTTATGTGAAAAGAAAAGTTTGAAACAATCTTGCATTAAAAAAAAATACAAAACATTTTGCCAGAGAGTACTTACTTCCTACTTTGGACAAGCTTGCCTCTCACCTCAATCAAAAAGTACACGTACCATAAATCAAAGGTGTGCATCACTTGAACCAACTCACAAAGGTCAGAGGTTGGACTATCTCCAGATGTGTTATCATCTGCAGTCACATAACTCCCATAGTCAATGAAACAAATTCTAATGGGGACAAAATCTTTATCTATTCAATTTTTCAAAGAAGAAGTTTCTCTTTTATTGTCAGTTAAATATCCCTTTATCCTTAAAATCGCTTTAAATTAAGCATTCACATTCAGATGTACAGTCAAATTTCATTATTTTAAACTTGAGACCATGAAAAAAATTTCATATACCCGGTATATCCAAGTGTTCAAGATACTAGAGTAATAATTTGTCAAGAAAAATATGGCTTAGGACTTCCATCCCACTTTAAAGTATTCAAGATATCAACACTCAACTGCATTTCAACAAAAAATAAAATACGAGAGCAAACCGTGTTTTCTCCATTTATTTGACAAGGTGATATTCCTCTCATACATAATGTTCACACAATGCCATCATTTAGTAAATAAACATTGAAATCAAATTGTAATTTTATTGTATCTCTATTGATTTTTCCCTCTATAAATTAGAATGTGATTAATTCCCTAGAAATTGCTGTAAATGGACTATAGTCCCTGTTTAGCCATGTTAGTCAAGTGAGCTAATCCCTGCTTTGAAATTTGAACCTGTACAAGAAATTCCAATTCCCATTGACCAGGACTATCTCCCTCGACTTCACCTCGGGAAATAGTTCTGGTCTCGGGAAACTGGAATCCTATTAACTCCCTCTAATCTTGCAAAGCTAAAACATCTGTGAAATTTTTACCACAAATTATATTTAGACATTTTTTTTAAATTAACATGATTAAAGTAAATGTTAAATCATTCCAGCAGTTCTATTCAGGCATATTTTTGATACATGCTTGTATAGTTACAAGACTTTCTCTGAATCAACTTCTCTTATATACAACATATTCCCTTCACAAAACAATAATTTGAGAAAAACTGAGCAGGATACACTACTTACATACAAAGTATACTTTCATTCATGGATTTAAAATTGTGATTGTAGTTCTTTGACCTGATTTATGAATCAGGACTTTACTATTTACATTCATCTCATACATGTGTGTGAATTTGTATTTTGGAAGATTATAAAATCTGACCACAGTGAGCAGGAAGATTCCACAGTGTGAGTCCTGTTACAATAAGTGTACAGTTATATATGTATTCCTACTCTCCCCCACACAGCAGCACCTCTGTACTGCTTATGTAAAATAATGTCAGGGAAATATAAACTTAATTGTTCAATCAAAGTTATATAGAAAACAAAATCTATAAAAATTTTAATTCAAGTTCAAATCTGAATGGGAAAACAGTTATAATTAATAAGCTTCAGTTTATTTTTTTCATAGTTTAATTGATTTAACAGCCTTGTTAAAATTAATTATTTCGTATTTTAGTGATCAAATTTTATTTACATTCAGAGAAGAGCAAGGCCATGCAGATATTTAGAAGAGAAAGCATGCTGCAAAGTCCTGTGATGATCAAGTACAGTGTAATTCTTGGTCTTTTCACTGGTATTTAAAATATATCTGTACACAAAATTAAAATGAGAAAAAAATACCAACATTTACTCAACCTCTCCAAATATCATTTTAAATATTTCCTTATCCTGCAATACATACACAACATGATAACAATTTGATATAAATAAACATATTTGTTGGCACAAAGAAATGACACAAGATACAGATATTGGTAATTAAGGATATTGTTTGTGCATTCAAGGGAGACAGTCATGGAATGACTACTGCAGCTAAGTCCACTGGCATAAATAATAAAATATTTTACATTTTTAACATGAAAGACATGGGTTCCAAACTTGACTGAGATATCAAAGATTTGTCTAGATGTATGTTTCATGCATGGCACTATAAATTACAATTCTAAAACAACTTTTCATACACCTGTAGACTATTCCTCCTGATAACCATAACCAGGACTCTGTCACCAGTCACCAAAGAACGTCCATTTTAAGGTGACCTCTTGACCCGTCCATTTGAAGGTGACCTCTTGACCCTTTGCTCTAATTACACTCTCCACAATGGATCTCCTCCAAGTCAAACGTCTCACAGCAACCGGCTGCCATTTCAGCTGCCACTGTGTCTCTCTCTTTCATTTTTTAATATATCACACATAAAATCCAGCCTGAACTTTCCTTGAAAACAAACATTCACCATTTTGTAACACTGCTCTACATCCTGAGAATTCCAGCACATAATTTACTCTACGCCCTGCACCAAGTGGCCCATGAATGGCTGCATCCTTCTACACCACTATATCTAGTTTTCTGCCATCACTAGCTTTTTTCTAGCTCCTCTAGACATTTTTTCATGTAACCCTGTGAGTCCGACATGTCTGTGACGGCATTATAAACCATTTCATGGAATATTAGTGGCCATTGTTTCAGAAATTCATTTTTCTTTCTGTCTGTAAACACAGTTTCTTTTGTGATTTCACTGATATAGTTTTTGGCAAACTGTTTTTTATTTGAAGAATCCTGCAAGGAAGAAAAAAATTATATTACCTCTGAAATAAATCAATATAATTTCCGATAGTCATGATAAAAAGTTAAATAAAAGATTTCATTTTTCCTTAACAAAAGCTTAAAAATACTACTTGGATTATGTTCTTAAAACATAAAAAAGCAAAATATGTACTGTATTTTCATTTAAAATCTATAATGGAAAAATACACCCAGTGGTAATTTTCCTTTTTCTGAGTAAATGATAAACATACACAGATGTAATAACAAGTAGATTACATTATGCTTTTTTCCCCAGATTTAACAAAACTCTCTATAGGTAATAAACCTGTCTTATTCTGTATAGATAACTTAAAATATTTCCATTTCTAATTTTTTTCTCTGTGATAACTCTTTGAAAGTTAGTGGAGTTGATTTCTTGATAATTTTACAAAATTCAATGTAAATTAGGCATGTGGATAGGTCAGTGGCTAAGGAGGAGGCCAAATATGCATGCAAATCTTGTGCGCATCTGTCTCTGTGTCTGACACTAAGGAGGCCAAATATGCATGTAAATCTCGTGCGGCTGCCTTTGAGTTTGATGTCAGTGGCTGAGGACTATTGAAATTGGCATGGGAGTCCTCGTGATTTAAATCTATGTCTACATTTTTAAAATCTAAATCTACAATTTTATTTTACAGTGAAATGGAAATGTAAGGAATCACTGTCTAGTTAGTATAGTATGCCGGGGACATTAACGAAAGTGGGATACATGGGATAATTTATGCATAACGGGCTTTTTATGCAAATTATCCCATGTTTCCCACTATCGTTGATGCCCTGGCATACTATACTAACTAGACAGTGATTTCTTAAATGACTCCTATTAGTATAGGTTAAAGACTTTTGTAGACTACCATATTTTGTTTTCATGTAACAGTCTTGTTAAGCAGCTAAGCTGAATACTCTGTTTCTCTGATTCTAACCTGGTTTTTAGAGGCAGCAGACTCTTGTGTTTGGTATGTTAGACCTGACCGCCCAACAAATTCGCCCTGAGATTTGTCAAGTTTTCCCTCCAAAATTTTCTTAGACTTGTCTTCACTCATAGACAGGAGCTGCTTTCTCCTGGAAAAAAAATAACAGAAAAGTCAGCAAAACTTCATATAAAATACAACAAACTCATTAGAACTTTATATAAATTATTTAACAAAGTTATTTAAACATAATTTTATTTATAAGCAAGCACACAAGAATTTTTTCATGCTTGATCCTAAAAATAAAATGATAAAATACCAAAATCCCTTGGGGTAAGATTACAAGTATATACATGGTCAAATGAACCACAATATATAAAGCATTGTGAAAATTTTAAATCTGAGTATAAAAAAAGACAACTGGTTTAAGTACTTCATTTTACAAACAAGTTTATTGTATCAATTCAGTGGATTGTTTTGGTAGAATTTGTACCCTGTAGACCTATCTACCAGGCTTAATATTAAATAAATAACGAAAAAAAAGTATAAACTCTTAACATCTAATTTCAGCAGATTAGGGATTTTTAGGGAAAGAAAAACTGATGTTGTCAACTTAAAGGAGATCTGTCAGAATGAATTAATTGTAGTGCATCTATTGCTGGAGGAGTCGTGACTGAATGAACAAGAGACTCATCTTCTTTGAGAATGTAGTTTCAGTTGTATATAATGAAACACAAGAAACATATTGACGCAAGCGTCAAAAATCGGCCGCAAACCAATTAATTCTTCCTTTGATAGAAGTAATTCGAAACTGAAATTTGCGTGATCTGTTTTTAAAATGTCTTATATTTATCTGTTAAAATATCCTTGTGACATAAAATACTTGCATGCGACATTGCCGATTTTCTTCATGCATAATGCATGTACAATATTATATGTGTAAGCAAACTGCCCATAGACCTCTGCGTCTCTGCACGCAGTTTCGTACAAATGAACTCTGGTGGAAGTTTGATGTTTAAGTAATTGTTACATAAAAGTACAAAACAAAAGTTTAAACTTAGCTATAGTTTTACTTTAATTTAAACGGAACAAATATGAAATATGTGGTACTCTCTTAGAGGATGTTAAGAACCCCCCAAATCGATCTAGATCCACCACTACATTTCTTCTCTTTCAGTGTTGAGATGTGGTGGGAAAATGCTTGGCACATTGTAAAAACGCGCTTCATCCTAGCCTCATGGACAAAATTGTCGTACGATTCCGTGCTTTTAAGAAATCAATATTTCATCAAATTTTTGAAAAACTTCCATAGGAAATGTATAAATATACACGGCATTTTAAAATAAGTACAACAAATCCTGTCTAGGCTGTTTAAAAAGAGAAAGTAAAATTGTTGATATACAACGTTGTCTTTGTTTTAGACTATGCCTACATAAGACACTTCGTGCTCATTTTCTCCGCACTTCAGTAATGTCGGAGTTTGTCAATCAGGATTGGATGAAATATTTACCCAATTATTTCTAAAAATTTTATTTTAAGATTATTTTGCTTTTTAGAATATCTTTGTTTAATATTCTATAATATGAACAATGATGAATGTTATTAAATATTTTTATTCAAATTGTTCTAACTCCGCAGAAACGCACGGCGACTTAAAACTTTCATATCAACTAACCGACCGCCTCCTGGCGGCCGGTAATAATAATTACAGCATATCAAATCATACATTTATTTTTAGAGTATAACATTTTAATTTCCCCTCAGACCAAAATGTCTCATTTTTATTCAGGTTCAATCATGACTGCCAGCTATAATTTTATGTTCTTCTAGCAAAATTTCTTTCTGGCCACCTTCTAACTACATCGGATCCATACTAGGCATCATCAGTTCTCATGAAAACTAGTTTACTTGTAAATCACTTACTAGCTTTTGCTAGCCACTGACTCAGGATATATACAGGGTTGATCAATCACATAGACAATTAAGATATGAAATTGATCAAACTGATACATGTATATATTTTAATCTAGACAGTCAGTAAAGAATCTAAAATTTTAAATTCTATCTGTGTGACATTTTTTTAGGTCTAAGAATTTGGTATTTTTTATAATAATTATATACCAAATACTGAAGGTAGACACCCAAGTTTGCTATATAAATTACAAAAGTAGATTGTAACTAAGGAAGAGGCATTCCGAATTTAATTGCCTCACCCATGGTAATATTAAAACCACTCTTAAGGAGGCCTTATCTAATCCCCAGTCATTAGTACAGATCAGACAACTGTATAAAACCTCTCATTACTCTCAGTACTGTCATGAAATCTAAGTTCCAATCTCTGTGTCCTTAAAATGTTGCAGGAAAAAGCTGACAATTTTAATTCTCCTTCACAAGAAGTTCTTTGAAGTTGAATATTAAAGGTAAACTTAAAAGACTTTGCCAAGGCCGACACATAAATGTAAGGCTTTAGATAGCTGTTAATCAATTCACTTGACTTTCAATTGGTAAATGGTGAATCCAATTGAGGATATAGGAAGGCCTTATTTTGATTCGAGAAGATTCTTCAACTGAACACTTAATTGTGTTGGATTGGTTTGTTCAGTTTTGTAAATTGCCATTTTTTCAGATAACTAAATCATTGATTATTTTTCTTGCTAAACTGGTATAATTTTGAGATGTAAGTGAATTCTTGAAAATAGGTATTTAGAAAACTGACTCAGGAAAGTGTTACTAACAAAGATACAGAATGACTGATTATGCATGTCAATACACAATTATTGGTAAGTTTACAATGGCAGGTATTAATTCAAATGAGGGAAGAAAAAGACAAGTCATCAAGGCATGACTACTATCTGATAAACTCTAACTGGAAATACTGACAGGATATTTAAAGTATTTACTGAGCTACTGTCTTGAATAAAATCTGATAATAGAAAGACCTCAAATCCTTAAAGAATTTTAAAACTTAACACTACAAAGTAATTCTTTAAATATTGAAATAGAATTTAATGTCCCAAATTCTCAACGATGAGTAGTGATATGTTGTTTGCAATCGAAGTACAAATTAATAAGACAATCTTAAAACAAAATACCCCGGTACTTATATTATGTAAAAAGATTGAATTTTTGTTCCGTTTTAGAGAGGTGAGGTTCCCCCTGTAACTTACTCCCTGGGTTTTTTGGCCCGCCAGTCAGTTTGTACCACCTCAGAGTGTGTGTGCACCTCTATCAGTTTCAGGGACACCTTCATCTCGGGAAGATTCGGCTCAAATTCTTGTATTCGGGTCGGTTCTGGAGAATGTCCCCAGATGTTCCTGCTGAGTTTCGGTCGCCCGAAGCTGTAGCCACTACAGATGGTGCTCTTCATAGTGGGGGAGGAGTGACCTAGGGTCGGGGTCACGGACCAACTTCTGCGGAGCCTCGGTTTGGCTTTGATCTCCATCTTGGTGCTGATAGCAGTGACGTTAGACAAGGAGGAGCCCATGGATTTGTGGGTCGCTCCATCATCTCTTGGAGACGATCGCTTGGGAATAAATCCCACATTCATCTTAATGTACATCAGATCATCCGAAGGTCGCATTTTGTCCCTGCCTCCAGATATTTATAATCAGTAATTCCAATCACTGTACATTCTTCAAGGTTATAGCTCATTTTGAAATTTCCAAACATCGATTAAACAGTAGAGACATGCATAGTTTTATCCCTGTGTTAAAATCCTATAAGCTGTTATCTCGACTCTGAGTCAACACTTCCAGAAAAAATATCCTTAAGACAACAGACAATCAATTTTGAAAAAAGAAAATTCTACGATTTTAAAAGCACAAATTATTTACACCATAGAAACAATTCTCCATAAAAAATTGGTAATGCAGGAATTCCAAACTGGTACCAATTCATGGTCAGGCAACAAATGTACTTTTAACAAAACGATCTTGGTAAATCTAGCCATTCTCCATTGTTTATGAGATGAATTGTTTGATTATTTTAAAATTCCCAACAAACAAACACCGATACACTTCTGCAGTGGGCCACAGAGTTCCGACTATAGAGGAGAAGACAAGTGTTGAGACCGTTAGAACTGTTCGGTGGAATCCTTGCCGATTTTATATCTGTGTCTGATCTGTCGTTATCATTGCTGTGGTTCTGTTGAGTTAGATTCACAAAGACAGATCTCTACAGTCCGTGGGATCACCATTCACCGGGGCTCGGGATGACTTCACGCTCTGTCGAGGGACTCAATAGGACCGACACAATAGACCCGCGGACCTCGTTTGTTACACAGTAGCTGATAACTTCTGCACAAGTAATGTGTATTAATTTTTACAAAGGGTATTTAAAAATTTCAATTCCTTGGCACTTCAATTAGTGGCATGTATACATATACTTATTACACCTTAGATAAACACGGAGAGACAGCCCGGTGTTAATAGGAAAGGGCCATTGTTATTTTAGATTGTGAGAGAAAAGTCACCATTTGTCGTGGAATATTCCTCAATAATTAATGATACCACTAGATGTAATGCAGGCCAAAAACTCCTAAGACATAATCCGATTCATTGCAATTTCATTGTATGTTTTGTAGACCACCTTAGAAATTACTTGTTTAAATTGCACCAGAAAATTAAAGTGTTTGAAGATAATTTGAGAAACATTTTCAATATTGAAACATTTTCCTAGCCGTCGAGTGAATACAATCCATTAAATGTCCCCCGTCAATTAAATGTTTTTAATCTTGACCTTAGAAGCCCTGATAAGTAGGTGTTGTGGTGACAGTGGGGGCTTTCTTTTGGTAAGACAGACAGACAGAAGGTAAATTAGAGACCGTGTGGGCCTTGTTACTTATCGCTGATCTATATCCCCTGATTGAAGGTTCTCGTGATTAATTCTTCCTGGCGCAGTAGATACACGGGTGTACAGGACAAACACAGCTATTTATCTTAACTGCCAAACTCTGAGTCACAGAACTACATTTATAGCTTGCCTGTCACAGGCTCAGGTGAGCTTTTCAGATTACTGTGTGCCCATCACTTTTTGTTTGTTTGTCTGTCTGTTCATTTACTTGACTTCTCAACCACAACCAATAAACTTAAGGATAAGATATAAACCAAAAAAATCTTCCAGGGAACCAGTGAGTCAAACGAAACTGAGAGGAATCTAATCAGTATTCCCATACTATGTGGATCCAGATTTGTACAAATCATTGCACCAAGCTGGGAAATGTTGCAGAAGAATTTAAGTCAGTTTCAAATAAAATACATAAAAAGAAAAGCAAGAAAAACCATGCTCTACTTGGGTATAGCAGGGCCAAGGAAATAAAAATAAATTATACTAGAAATATGTCCATAGGACATGAATGCCCCACCGAGGGTATATTAGTAATGCAACATGAAAATTTGTATTAGTATATGAAATTTGATCAGAATATCTTGAATAGTGATGCAGTTGAATTGCTTACATCAGTCTGTATCAACATATGAAGTTTTACACTAATTTCTTTAAAGTGAGGTCAGGGTCAAAGGAAATGTCCAAGGTCAAAAAATGATGATACAGTTGAAAAGCTCTCCTCAGTATGTATCAGCATATGAAGTTATTTAAAACTGACTTTAAACTCATTTAATAAAAATGAGGTCAAGGTCAAATGAAGGTCAAGGTAAAAAATGTTGATGCAGTTGAAATGCTTAGATCAATATGTATCAGCATATGAAGTTTGACACTAATTTATGAAAAGTCAGGTCAAGGTCAAAGGAAAGGTCAAGGTAAAAAATGTTGATGCAGTTGAATAGCTCCTACAGTATGTATCAGCATATGAAGTTTGATAACACTATCTTGAATGGTATGTTCAAAACTGACCTAAACACTGATTTGAGAAAAGAGAGGTCAAGGTCAAAGGAAAGGTCAAGGTAAAAAAAAGTTAATGCAGTTGCGTAGCTCTCATCAATATCTATCAGCATATGAACTTTGATGAAAATATCTTGGATAGTTTCTTTGAAACTGCTTTGAATTGAGCTAAACGCAAAGTGTGACGGAAGGACAGCTAGATGGAAGGATGTAAGGATTGAAGACGGACATGATTAACACTATATGCCATAAAAATTTCAAGATATGTAAATAGAAATGATTTTGATGGTTTGAAATGATAAAATAAATACATATTATTCTTCATGAGGACTAAAATGATTACACAATTTAGCATACATGTTAACCTATTGTGATGAAAAAGAGGGAGATTCAGACCTCAAAAGTGGTAGCATTGCGCGCGTGTCGTTTAACGCTTGGATTATCGATATCTTTCATGTAATATACATGTCTATTATAAGCCTTAAATGAAATCAGGTACCTACACTGATTAATCTAAATATCAACAGCAATAAGAAGACAGAAACACCTTAAGTTTGACATAAATTGTACAAATTCAAATATTTTTCATGCTCATCATTATGTTCCCCAAACGAAGTTGGGGAACATATTGTTTTTACTCTGTTTCTTATTATTATTATTATTTTTCTTCTTCCTGGGAAAATTTTGTCCTCGAGTGATCTTGTAAACTACACATCCGACTAAGGTAAAATGTTTTTAGGGTCTACATGTTATGTAGATTTGCCGAACGAAGGTCATTTTGCGCGCACGTGCTTGCAAGAGCGCGCACGTGCAACACGTGAAATGACCAATATAATGGATATTGCTTTAACTTTTCTTTTTTTGATGAATATTTTTGAAACTCATGATGTAAGGATACATTAGTAGTATAGACAAGATGGCATGGTAAAAATAGCAAGATCTCACGCGCATGCACGTGCGCTTCGCTCTGATTGGCTGAAACTAAAGTCTCAATATCTTTCTTGTTTCTAGTCATAATCTTTTGAAATTTTGAACATAGTCCTACATTATGAAAATCTACAGCATGATATATAAAAATTTTCACGAAAGCATGCACATGCGCGCGTGCTGCAATCTGATTGGCTGAAACTTTAAATGGCTATCTCCTTTGTTTTTTGACGAAATGCTTTGAAATTTAAAACATAGTCATGCATTAGGATATCCTAAAATATGATATAGGAAAAAATTCATGAAATAACGCGCATGCACGTGTGCTGCAATCTTATTGGCTGAAACTTTATATGGCTATATCTCCTTTGTTTTTTGACAAAATGTTTGGAATTTTAAAATATTGTCATTCATTTAGATATCCTTCAATACGATAAAGATAAAAATTTATGAAATCACGCACATGCATGTGTGCTGCAATCTGATTGGCTGAAACTTCAAATGGCTATAACTCCCTTGTTTTTCAACCAAACAGGATGGGATTTAGAACATAGATAAATATAAAGGACTCCTACAAGAAGGTGTAGTCATTATGCACGTGCGTGCACGTGCATAAAGTAAAATTAAAAATACACTCTAATGAGTGTATTTTTTAATACTTTTGGATTAAATGCTTTTATATTAAGTATATTAAAATTTAGATAGTGTAGACAAGATAATATGGTCGTTACGCACATGAACACGCGTGCAATGCCTATTTTTAAATATATTTTGTATTTTTTAAAGAAGACCTTGATTAAGTCTAAATTCCATAAAGTATTTCTTATTTAATAGAGATTACAGGGAATATGGCACGAAAAGGGAGTTGGGGAGCGTTTGGGGAACATCTGTAACGGTCCCCGTTACAATTAGCACTAGTTTTGCTTGGATTGGCTGCTTTATGTAGCCTTTTGAAGAGTGATCTTTGCTGAAATAGCCTAGAAGCAATAATTCTGTATGTTCATTAAGTTTTTAAACAAAACAAATGATAGCATGGTTTAATCTAGATCTAAAACAAGTTCGTATCTTTCGTTATATAAATCAGATTTCCCGCGATGATCGAAAACGAAAGTAGAGATGTGCCACATGGCTTGGTCAATCGAGTGATTTCTATTGACTTTCTTGATAAAGTTGTGAGGTTCTGTGCTTTTAAAAACGATGTCAAATGTTTTCATCTAATTCTTAAAAGATGTATCTCCTTTTTCATGGCAGGGATGTTGATTTATTTATCGTAACCAATGTAATCAATGGTAGTCTTATGTTGTTGTCGTTGTCAAATCCGTGCTTGAAATCTATGTACGAAAAAAGCGTTTGTATGATTCTGAGTCAAATCACGCAATATCTAGCGAGATTTTATGAGAGTGGCTTCAAAATGGATACCCAAGCGAACCAAAAATACTTTAGATACAGCTTTTGTAGAAAAGCGGTAGATTTCTGAACTAAATCGGTAGGCGGGAGATGGAGTGAAAAAGCGGTAGACTCCCGCCTAAATCGGGAGAGTTAACATGTATGAATTTAGTGACTATAATAAATATGAAGTTTCATTATTGTATTACCAACATATTTATATGATGTGGTCATCTTTACAACATTAATGGTACAACTCAAACAGCAACTAAGTCTTTGGGATTACATGGTCTTGAAAAATGTCTCAATATTCCGACCTCACTGTTCATTATAGTCAAACAGCTGAACAATTTGTCATTTAATCAAATGAATTTAAAACTCTATCTTTCTTACCCAAGCCCTTAATTTTTTATCTTGTAAACAAGCCTGCCCACTGAGCAGTATGGATATTAACTAAATATACACATCTCCAAACATCAGTGAGTGGAGCTTATTACAAAATGACTTAATTCTCTTTCTGGTCCATGTATAAATGACATTATGAATAGTGACTCTAACAGTTCCTCTAAAATGGCAAATATTTCAAGGTATCTTTTAAATTTTGAAATAGATCGCAATCTTCAAACAGAAATGTATTTATATATAATATATTGTTAGAACATACTTAATATCGACTCTTAGAAAAGACATTCTACCTTAAATTAATGCTTGAAATGGGACATCAAGTGACTATTTATAAATAGGTCAAGAGAGAGAGCCATTTTACACATGTACTGAACCTATAGCTATTAAAGTACCTTGTTTATGGTTTTGATACTAGGATTGATATTTCTTTTTTTTCTAACAATGTGGCACAAGTTGTACTCAACTCACACTACCCAGAATTATGATTAATTTTTTAAATAAGAACACAGGTTGTACGTACCTGGTCTCCCCGATGAGGGATAGAAGTCGAGACTGGGGAAGCTGTGAAGTAGTGATATGAGACACCGGTCCAAATAACTTTTCTGCATTAACAATATCTGCTGCCGAAATCTGCATAGAAAAACATCATAATTAATGCCAATTTCAAGGAAAACTAACAATAAGCCTAGTTCTTTACTAATAAATTTCTTTACTTGGGCCAGTTTTACAGATTTCTACACAGTTGACTGATATATAATAAATTAACAAGCTTTATAAAATTCTCATATACTGTAGCCTCATCAGGGCAAGGAAAATCATTATTTCAGCTAAAACTGGAATATAAATTGCAAGGAAATACAAAATGAGCTATTTTTCAAATGAAAAATTTATTCACCTGCATGAAATTACAATTATTTCTTGATATCCCTAGAATTACAACAGATTCTAAGTAAGAACTGAAATCTTCCTACCTCGACATCATTAATTTTTTTCAGAGTGAAGTGCGCCAGTCTGAAGATGACGTACATGCGCCACAAGGTGAACTTTGTGATGGGGTTTCCGTCAAGGTTGATATTTAAATTATCCAGCCTCCGAACACTAGAGAGTGCATTAATTTGGTCCAGGGATCGGATATTTGTTGAGCTGAAGGTGATGCTCTGAAAATAAAGAGATAATTCTCAGATATTGATATAATGTTGTCTGTCTAGCTATGAAATTGAATGTCATATCACAATGAAGCATTTGAGATTGATTCTAATTCAAAAACCATAACTTCTGTTTTAAAGTTACACCCCCCCCCACAAAAAATAAACCCACACTCACACACAAGCATGTTATTGATATATCCCACCAACTCTCTTGTGATTATATAATAAGGAGGACTTTTATTCACTGTGATAGATCTGAAAACTTGCACTGAATTAAAAACACTTACTTCTAGACACAAACGTTTATTAACGAATCAAATCCTTAAGAGGAGTCAGCAGAAGCCATATGACAATAGAAAACCATCTTTAGTTATCACACAAACTCAAACAATTTGTACAATTTTCCACTTCATTAAAAGAGCCATTTTAATAAACAGGTTAAAGTCCTTATCTCAGTACAAAAAATACAACTGTGGTTAAATTCAGAATCAAGTCAACAATCAATAGATCAATGACGAGATTACAAGATAAGGATTGAATTACCCTCGTACTTATATATAATGCTGCAGAAGTCCACAGAAAACTCCCTAGAAAACCTTAACACAACAGCATCAAACAGTGGGCACCATGCACATAAAAAATCTCCAAAATGTTTATATTTCACACAGAATTTGTTCAGTAGTTGATTCAAAATTCTCAGTGTTAGGGGAGTAGCTATTGTGATTTAAAATGATCTAAACAATATACTTAGATCTAAACAATATACCTAGAATAGTCATCTGAACCCAGTATAATGGAGTCAGGTTCTTAATCCCAAATAGCTTGTGGTTAATACGAGAGTTTGTGCCCAGAATTAAAGGATTAGAATGCTAATGCTTCCTAATTTTACTGTTGACGATTCCCAAAACACTGAGGAGTGTATAAAACAGAAAGTATTTATATCCCTACTTTATAACGCTAAATCTCCTAAACTTCTAAGTTAGACTTAATTGTTTAAGTAACTTGTAATACTGTCTTTATAATTGGTTCCAGTTTGATTTGACAGAGTTTGTGAATACTGGGAAAATCTGAAATTGATAAATGCATGGCGGTGAGGATTGCGGGCCTTGATGTTATGTAATAAGGATTAAGTTCCTTGATAAAGAAAAACCATTTTACGTAACACGTTTTATTCTTGATAATTTGATATATAAGGTAAATGTCATCTATACAAATGTTTTCTAATGACGCCCACTTTTCCATTCATTGTGATATTCTGGGATGTCAATTTATCCCTACAACTGATGTTTAAGGATGCCCAGCTGTCCCTACAAGTGATGATTTAAGATGCCCATTTGTCCTTACAAAGTTTTGGATGCCCAATTACCCCTACAAGTGATGTTTTGGATACCCAGTTATCCCTACAAATGATGTTTTGGATACCCACTTTTCCCTGCAAGTAATGTTTTGGAGTCCCAGTTATCCCTACAAGTGATGATTTCGAATGCCCACTTATCCTTACAAGTGATATTTTAAGCTACTCACTTATCCCTACAAGAGATGTTTTAGCCTGTCCAGTTATCCCTACAAGTGATGTTTTAGGATGCCCACCTAAAATACCAAATTCAGAGTGGCAGTTCATTAATCTCTTGACAGTAATTTTAAAGCGATCATTGAATGATGTAATGGAGTTATGTTTCAAAGATAAGAATTTAGATTTTAGGATCCAAGAAGTGGCTCTGAAGCCTATATTTCAAAGAAAAGATTAAAGTACAATGCCAAACACCCACAGGAGACTCTGCAGACTGTTTCTAACAGTCTGTTTTTATCACTCTATCTTACATAGAAAAGACACTTTCAATCTTTTCTTTGATTCGTTGAATATTTAATTCCAAACTCACCTAAAGCAACACCCCTATTAAGTTGATTACTATATTAAGTGGGAACAGACTCCACAATACAGATAGATCAGGATGATTACAGAGTTCTTTGACTGTCCAGACAGCAATATCCAGATACTATGAACTGACTTTTAGCTGTACACTAGAAATATCCGCTGCCAGCTTTCATGAATCATTTATAGATGTGTAATAATGAAGAATATTTCTTCAGTCAAAAAAATAGATAAAAGCAAATTATTTTCAAACTGATGAATCATCTATATCAGTTGTCACCAATAGTAATTGATGTGATAGAATAGTGGCATGAACACTACAGTGTGACATGAGTGATGAGTAGAGAGATACTAAGCAAACAGACCTAGTCATACTTATGTTAGTACTGGGAGAAGACTGTTTTTTTTCTGTATTCTTCTATCAAGAGTTACATACCTGTACCCCAGGGAACCGGGTTCTGATTTTGTGTAAATGCTTTGCTATCTCCACAAAGTCTATGAACTTGAACACAACATGTGTGACGGTCCCTGCTGCCTGGACCCCCCAGTTCTTATCCAGGGCCTCCAAGGACTGGGGGCCATACATGGTCAAACTGTCCCCCTCCAAGTCAGCCAGGTTATTCAGGTCACTGGCGTACCGTCCGGGGTTCCTGTAATGTATTAGAAATCTTGTAAATAATACTAACTAAACTTACTAAAAATAAGACAGTCTGGGAATACACCTGTAATTAAAGCTATGATCACAAGATCAATAAAATCAATGATGAAATATGTCCACAGATAACTTCAAAGACATCTTCCTAACAAGTTAATTAGGCATTATAAGGAGAAATAACCTGGTTTTGAGGTAAATACACATTAAGAGGGACTTTTTCCCCATCCTTTCTCTGGTTCTACAACTACGTGCGATCTCCATTCCTAGAATTCCCGAGCATCCGTCACTATTTCTGAGTCTCCCACGCTTGACTACCCGCTGTATAAGGAAGTGCCGCTATCGGAGGCATCTCTGTGTTTATCCACATTAATTATTGAAGCTGACTGTCTCTCAGATCATTTCATGCAACAATGTACTCTCTTTAACAATGCTAAGTGAGACCAGAGGAATACATTATAGGATTTATTGGGAAAGAAAATGGCCAGGTTTACACTTGTCAAAGAGAGGATATATAGACAGAGATAAATTATACTCTGAGCCAATATAGTAGATTACATTCCATCAATAATTTTTAGAATGTTTTATATCCCCCCTTAATTTCTAATTTAGTTTTAAGCATGTGTGTTTTACAACATTTAATACAATTCATTGGTGCAAACAGCTGATACTTTTTATTGGAATACCAATTAATAATTTTTTTAATTATAAATATTGCACAAAAGATAACTCAGGAACCAGTGTCTCCACCAAGGCTGACGCTGCACTGTCTGCAATTTTGCTCCAGACAGAATCTAATACATGTAGATTCATGTAAAATAACCAAGAAGCAACTTATTACATTATTGAAAACCTGAACTAAACTTTCAGCAGTTGCTATATTACCCCTGGAACTACATTACAGGTATATAGCAAAAGTCTTCAGAAAAAGATTTTAAAATTATTAGGTGAAAATATATTATATCTTTCATTCATGCAAAATAAATCTGTCTGCTAATCTCAGAAATTGTTGACTTCTTTCATGAGAGGGACAAATTTTGTGTAATCAACCTATCTATCCTGTCCCTTACCTTAGGAATGATGAGTCTACATAAATAATTATAAGAAAAAAAGTTGCTGAGACTCTGCTAAAAAAAACCCCAAAAGAACTTATAAACAAATCAAATACTCACCCAAATATCATGGTTTCCTTGAGCTGGCCTGGTTTCTGGGCCTCGGATTTGAATTGCTGTACTAAGTTCCCCGTGCGGGGTCTCTCGTCCGCGGTACTCTGAGCACTGCTGGGACGGGAACCTCCGCGACTGCTCTGTTTGGACTCGCTGAAATACGAAAATTACACCACATTGATCTACCACCTAAACCTAAAGTCTTAAAGTTCCATGATCTACCACCTAAATCTAAATCTTAAAGTTCGACCCCCCCCCCCCCCCCCCCCCCCCCCCCTCACAGAATGATCTCCTTTTAAGTTAGGATCTCCTAACCTGTGTATGGACTCGACTTCTAAGTTCTCCTCATTGGACGGTGAAATCAGGTCAGAGTTAGCGACAGAACCTACATGGTTGGCATACAGCTCGGGCATTTTGACGAGTTTTCCGGTCCGGTTCATCATGGATCCCTGCATCACCTCCCACTGTCGCTTGGCATTGTTAATGGCAAGACGCTTCTTCTCCTGTGATTAAGAATTATCGTAAATTGTTTATACATGGGATATCAAACAGTGAATTCACACATAGTACACAAATGATATTAAAATTAACGCAAGTATTTTTAACAAACAAGCACAACTAAGTTTTATGAATTGTTTTAAAAACACATGCTGTTTAATAGCTATTTTTTTTCTAGAACATGTACCAATACATACACTAAATCAACCCTCAACCATTAATAAAAGAGACCTTGAACACATTGCCTTGATATTCAACCTAAGGTTCTGTGGTATTGATCTGAGATTATAATACAAATGGCTAAATTTTTTAAAGAGGAAAATTGTAAGCAGTCAAATCTACACACAGACCAAAACCCACATCCCTACCCCTTCCCTAATTCTTTATCTGGGGAGGGGGGGGGCATACAAATAGGCAACAATTGCTACTTAATACCCTTTCTATGCAGTTTTGGGATTAAATGGTTAGTTTTGGGGATTGAGGTGTTTTATAATGAAGAATTAGACACATATCAAATATTCTAGATTTTACTAGACTGTTGCACATAGTGGTTAAAAATTAGGAAGCATTACTGCATGCACAGGCCAGTCACACCCCCTCCCAGATAGCGAGACCATCACACTGGTATCACTAAAACCCTCAGTTAGAGAAAAAGCCTAATTGCTTGTTGGATTCAGCATTAAACCCTAAACCATCCCACCACCTTTCACAATCAAATAAAATTCAAAACATAGAGGATTCTGGCCACAACATTAAATAAAATTGTTTATGAGACAAAATTCCCATAATTTCTATTTTAACATTTCACCACTGAAGCAAGAGTGTACATGTCTTGACACATGATTGTATTTCAAAAACATATTTGAATTTTTTCTTTTTAAATTGAAACTGTTCAGTTTTTAGGTCACAAATTAATAATTTTCTATCAAAAAAAAAAATTAATCTACAGGGAAAAATTAAACAATAAAAAAAATATCAGAAAAATAAAGGCATTCAAATAATCTTTCATGATTTTAAAATTAATTAGAATTTATTGACAGTTCATACAAATAAAACTAATATCAATCTATTTTTCTAAAAAATATTGCATACCACAGAAATGAGGTATGGTACGGATTAAAACATGCATTTGTTACAATTTTAATTGAAATGTTCTAACTGTTTTAGTTAGCATTAAAAAGATCAAGTTTATCTAAGCTAGTTTGAGATTGAAGAAAAATAAGGCTGATATTGCTACAAAAATAGAATATACCCCTCCAGGTGGACGGTCAGGTGTTTGTACCATCTGAGGGGGAAAATAAATAATTATAGAAACAATCAAAGAGAGATAACTCTGTACAAGTGAAAGAACAAAGAGAGATAAATCTGGGTTTTTTTTTATGAGAGACTTCTTTGATGTTCTTTTATGAGAAACTTCTATGACAAATGAATTAATTGATATTACATAAATGACAATCGCAAACAGTTTTAATAAATATTAATTTATTTAAATGAAATCAACTTTTTCCTACTTAATTTAATTCACTCTGCATTGATGAATACTGCACAATTAAATCATACACACCTATAAATAATGTGCCTAGCTTTATCAATATTTGAATATTGGTAGCAGGTATTGCTATAAAACAGGACTGTATTGGACAAAGGATGGGCACTGACCTTCATGATATTAGTCCTGCTTGATTCCCTCTTCTTCTCCTCCTCTTTACGCGCCATGACGAGGGCAATTCTACGCTCCTCCTCCTAAAACACAACAAAGAATAAGATTTCATTAACAAAATTATTTAAATCCTGGATATAATATACCAAACACAAGCTAAAATGTCCATACATAATGCCTTAATCAACAGCTTGATCAGAAATTATACAAATAAAGTCTTTCTTTTTGAAATTCCTCCAACTTTATATCATGTAACTTTTAAATTACATGGCAAGTAAATTTCTCCATTCAAATACAAATCACTGGTAAGTTTTCTAAGCCTAGTTAGGCCTTATTAATTTGAAGAATGATGAGAGTTTTAAGCAGCACTGTGTATGGATGATTTTGCTGTGAAAATGTGACAGACTGTCCAGCATTCTGATAAAATGGGCAAAATTTAGGGATAAAATTACCCGGTAAGAAATTTTAGGGTTTAATTTAAGAATTTTTAAACTAAACTAAGGCAGTTTTAGATATGAAATAAAACAACATTTCCAAACTATACAATAAAGAAATGAAAAACACTGCCTTTCATTGCATAATCTAATTTGGGACTGAATGAAAACTTTATCAGCTCAGTTTGTATAAAAGCATTCAGTCATTTTCAGAATTGCTAAAGTAGTTAACATGTAAAATTGTGGGAATTTTGGAATCTTACACTAAATTCCACAATTTTTAAGGAATTTCAGCACCCCCCCCCCCCAAAAAAAAAAAGACATTAAAAGATTTTTTTTTTTTAATTTTAGGGCTGCTGGACAGCCTGATGTGAAATTAGTAGTACTTTAAACATACTTAAAATATAAATATCCATTAAAATTCACTTAAATAGCTAGAGTTTTAAATTAAAGACTCCTGGAATTATAGTCTTTGATTTTACTCTGAATATTTTTTTAACAAATGACTAATAAAATTTGACAAAATTCAGAAGATTTCTTATATCTTCATGAATCATGGGAGGAGATGGTCAGTTGTAGAAAGGGAAGGGCAAGAAACTCCTTCCGACTTTATGAGATTATTAATTTTAAATTTTTAGACATTGATTCATTATACTTAATGTAAAAAAATCATTAAATTGTTCTCAAAAAGACGTAAAACCTGGAATCCTTTAAGGACTTTGCCTCCTTATAAGGTGGTCCCCAGACACCAGCCCCCTTTTAAATCCTGAACCTGCCAGCGTTTTTGTGATGTACAAATTTTCACTGAATCAAAAATAGATGACGCCTTGGATTAGTACAGAATATGTAAATCAAACAAAACGTGACAGTTTGGTGCCCGGTAAAGTAGAGCGTTGACATACAAAAGGTACCAGGATGTTTAGATTGAGGACCCTCCCCCTGAGTTGTAGAAGATTGGTGTCGCTACAAGACAGTGGGCGTGGCGCGAACGCTCTACGCGCTGTTGGATCGCAGGGCTTGGGTGCCGCAATCTTAGGCAGAATCTGGGCGTTTATCTGGTGCTGCTGAAACACATCGAGGAATCTGTTCTATATTTAACTACAGGGACTTCAAAGGAAATATCTCTTAGCTAAATTTGAAATCAATATAAAATCTTATCAATTTTAAAATGATTGTTTGTACCTCCAATCTAACATCCTGGATTTTTAAGAATACTGTAAACGTATTACATTTGGCTGTGTTTTCTATTTAGCGCTTTTGGTAAAAAGAAACTTTCCCTAATTCAAGTACAACACTAAATGTCTTGCACATATTACAAAAATAAAAACGTTTAGAAATGTGCTTAATTAAATTTATGCTTTGCCTGACTTGTTTAAATTCAATTTCCACCAAATATTGTACACACTAAATATAATACATCTACAGTAATTTGTACCAAGATTACAATTATAGGGTCAAAACATATTAATCTTAAATTATCAGCCACTGCCTCATTAGGTAAAATCAAATTTATCTACACATTAAAAGGGGCGGGGACTAGTTTTCACATTGAATATGAAAATCAAGGTATTCCCCTTTTCAACCATATTTATGAAGAGCCACAATTTATTTCTTATTATGGCAATATTTTATAAATATATACATTTGTGGTATCTTTCCACTATATAAACATACAGAGAGAAAATATCTTCAATTCTGTATGAAGTTTTTCGGAGGTCAGAGGTCAATACATGGCCGAATCACATGGCGAATTAATATCTACCGTTACAAAAATATAAAATGACTTGCTCTACTTGCTTTTCATGTATAAAGAACAAAATAAGCAAGTCAAATAATTATTTTATTTACAACGTAAACAAGTATTTCATACATGTTTTGGCGATCCATTTAACCCGAGTGTGTACATAGAGAATATATCAATAGAAACTAGCCAAGCCTTTGTTTTCAAGTTTTATGCACAGTCTCTAACGTTTATACTTATATTTTGGTAGACCTTCAGTTAAATCTTCATGACATAGGCTTTAACTATGATTTTTTCATTAAATTCTACTCACGATAAATGTATAAATCTGTTGGAAAATATCAAAGCATTGCAATCTCGTCACGAACAGCTGAGAAACACCTCGATCGGCGCTATCGTAGTTCAATGTAAGGTGTCACCAGATGGTGTCTCCGTGTTTACATCATAAATATATAAATAAATTGACTGGCTCGGACAAGTGTCTCCATCCATCGGATCCATACATCCCTTTCAGACGACCGAAATTCCTACAACTTTTTATCATCAAACTTCGGACGTGTTTCTTGTGTCTTATTAGCATTGATAATCATTTATCACAAATAAAAATATTCCCAGACAACAATCTGTTCACTATTACTGATCACAAACAACCTTTAACAAAATATTCCCTTCGAAATAGAATCCTTAGCCTTATCTTATGAATTCGAAGTGTAACCGCCTTTCAAGCCGATTTACACCTTGCGCACTTTTGTCGGAAATCTTTGGCGACCTGTTAGTGCAATACCTGTTAGTGAAATATTCAAATCCGAATATATTAAATTGTACATCTCAAATGTATATATAAGTAATAAATAACAAGTTTATAAACTTCAATGGGAATTGAAGTGGGTCGGTACGTGATCAAATCTTCTTAGAAGGCCTTTGGCCTTCACAGGATTTGATCATGTGACCGACCCACTTCAATTCCCATTGAAGTTTATAAACTTGTAATTTATTTCTTAAATAAACACTTAACTTTTAAAGATAATCAAACCATAAAAGAGTAAAAAAAAAATCTACCTCCTGCATTTAATTTTGAAAATTATTGGCCTGTCTAGAAATCTGAAAATTAATACCTTTTGGCCTATCTGGACAAAACGTAAAATTCTTAGAACCTTACACGGCAATCAAAGATTTTTATACACAATACACATCTGACAATGTCCACTTCTTATTTATAGTTTTCAGGTTGACTTACTCTGTAAATCACAGAATAGTTCGCCCGTTTTCAATGTCACATTCTTCATAATTATATAGTACGTCATATACCAGTAAACTCATTTCTGGTTGTGACCAAGCATTATAACACATTGTAGGGCACTAAATGAATTCTCCAAAAGCATATGTTTAGTGATAGGCACATCCTAATCATAGGTTGTTGATAGTACAATTCTCTGTTATCCTTGGACTTTCAGTTAGGTGTGAAATTCTCAGTTACATAATTAGTGTCTCTCAAATGGTTACCTAGATTCTCATTGGTTAAGAAATTAATAACATCAGTAACTTTAAATTGTTGTTGACAACAATGAGACAACTTCAGCTCAACCTCTTTGCCGTATGAAACACTGCCACTGGATTCTAACTACACTTGTTGACATTTTCCTGAATTTATATTCCATTAAATGAAAGGCTTGTAAATTTCAGTTTGTTGTATGCCATGCCTTACCGAAAGTCCAAGAATAACAGAGAATTGTACTAAATTTGAACATGACAAAAAATGAGGAAAATATCCAAAAAAGGATTTTTATAGGCTTACCCAGAGTTCCCGAAACTAGTCAAAAATATGTCGGACAGTTGTCCTGTAAATATTCAAAACTCACCGGACAGTTGTAAAATTTACCGGACATTAATTTTTTGTATGTAAATTTAACATATTATAGGATTCAAATCTTTTTTTTTTTTTTTGATTTATTGAAATATTTTCTATTAGGCCTGTGTATATAATTCATCGTGTTGAATTATTATGTGCATCTTCTGACAGATTTTTATTTCTTTTGAATAAAGTCTGCACCATGACAAGAAATTGATTGATTGGAATTAGTCCGAAATATCTGTCGTTTTGCAGGCTTTTTTGTAGGATTTTGGTATTCTATGTGCCAGGAAAAATATCTAAGATATCAAAATCGTTTTAAAAAGCCTGGAAAACGTCAGATATTTCTGATTATTTAAAACGTATTAAACAACCTCCACACAGTTAAAAATATGTACTAATGATATAAAAATATGCAAAATTATCATGAAAATGATGATTTTAAGTGAATTTGTTGTCGTTTTATTACATTAAAGTTAGTCCGACAATTTTTAGAAAAGGGGAAAAACGCCATGTATTTTAAATGCTATTAAATACATAGAAAAAAATCAAAAAGTTGGTAAAATATTAATCATGCTAATAGATTAAATTATGGAGAAAATAATTAATGGTAACAAATTGTCTGTAATCAAGCAGAAATAGCAGGCAGCTCTTGCAACCCTAAAAGAATCGTATCAAAACGAAAGTAGATTGTGACATTTTTTACTGAGGTATGTACAACATATATTTATTAAGAAAAATATTTGTTAGACAGTGTTTTAACTGTTTTTCCTCCCAGTCTTATGGAGATTATTATTTTAATATGTAGCTTTTTATAGTAGATAATCACGGTCTACATTTTATTTAAACAAGAATGCACGAAAATAATCTGGCGCGCCCCTGACGTTTTTTTTTTTTTTTTATTTCCTTTAGTTTTGAATTTGTTTATTGTCAGGACAATTGAATTAATTGATTTTGTTAAGATTATGTGTAATTTTTATACAGTCTATAAAAAAAAAAACCATCGGACATTTTGACCGATAAAATTAAGATTTTACCGGTCTAATTCTTTACCAGTGACCGCTAACTCGTTTCGGGAACGCTGCTTACCCCAATACATTATTCTAATGCAGTATTAGATCCACCCCTAATGCCCCCCGCTTACCGTGACTCTCTTCATGTCCACCATTAGAACACCCCTATGCCCCCCTGCTTACCGTGACTCTCTACATGTCCACCCTTAGAACACCCCTGTGCCCCCCTGCTTACCGTGACTCTCTTCATGTCCACCCTTAGAACACCCCTGTGCCCCCCTGCTTACCTGCTCTACCGTGACTCTCTTCATGTCCACCCTTAGAACACCCCTATGCCCCACTGCTTACCGTGACTCTCTACATGTCCATCCTTAGAACACCCCTTTGCCCCCCTGCTTAACGTGACTCTCTACATGTCCACCCTTAGAAACCCCTGAAAAAGTTTACTCTCTGTGTCCACCCTAAACACACACATGTGCCCCCCTTTACCGTGACTCTCTTCATGTCCACCCCTAGAACACCCCTATGCCCCCTGCTTACTGTGACTCTCTTCATGTCCACCCCTATAACACCCCTATGCCCCCCTGCTTACCGTGACTCTCTACATGTCCACCCTTAGAACACCCCTATGCCCCCCTGCTTACCGTGACTCTCTACATGTCCACCCTTAGAACACCCCTGTGCCCCCCTGCTTACCGTGTGCCCCCCTGCTTACTGTGACTCTCTTCATGTCCACCCCTATAACACCCCTATGCTCCCCGCTTACCGTGACTCTCTTCATGTCCAGCTGTTTGAGCTGCTGCATCTGTCTCAGTACAATCTGTTTGTAGTACTGCTCCTGTGTGATTGGGTTCCCATCGAGAGAAATCTCCGATAGGCTCGTGGAGTCCGACAGGGAGGAGATGTCCTCAAAACTGAAAGTAGAAAGACAGTTATAATAACAACAAGGTGTCCTCAAAACTGAAAGTAGAAAGACAATCATAGTAACTGCAGGTGTCCTCAAAACTGAAAGTAGAAAAATGATCACGTACTGTAACAAGGTGTTTCAAAACTGAAAGTAGACAGACAATCATAGTAACAAGAAGTCCTCAAAACTGTGAAACTAGAAACATTCATTGATTCATTAACACCATATTGAACAATCCATGCTGTAGAATTGAAGTTCTCACTTCCATTAACCAGAGTTTCCTATAATACATGTACAAGTTTAAACAGTAAAAGAATGTATCAAACAAGAGGATTCATCAAAGAGGTATGTAAACAAATTAGAAAACAATTAAGTTAAGAAGTGTATTAAACATGTGATATGTAAGTATGTAACCCCTGAGGCCCCCAAGACATTCTGCATCTCTTAAATTTAAATAAATCCAAGAAATCAGAAAACTCACTACTGAGATGAGCGATTGAGCTTTTTATCTCGGTACATTCTGTAATGCCACATTCTCCCAGTGACCGCTAACTCGATCAGAAACAAGCTCAGTTTATATCATCACTAGGTCCTATAATCCACATTCTACCAGGGAATGGTTAACTTGATCAGAAACATGTCCAGCTTAATTATCATTCCAATAAGGCCCTGAATTTCCTCAGGTATTAAGTACTTCCTTTCCAAAGACATCACATTTTATTGTTGATCCTGTGTGAATATCCTTTCCTGGGCAAACTATACAGGATAAGTTTTCTGTGGTTAAGAACCCCGGCACAGTTACCATACCCAGACATCAAATAACAAATGGGCGAACAAAACCGAAAATGTCACTATTAACCAAGAAATCAATGAAAAAAGTTTACTTTGTGTTATCTAAACACACACATTATTTACAGACAGACAAATTTACAGAAGACTAAGTGAAAGGTCTCCCAACATCTCAGCAAATTTGTTTCCTTTGATAGAAATATTTACATTTGAAAGCAAAACAAATAAACAATTATTGACCAAAAATAATAGAAAAGAGTATTTTAAAGCTGCCCCTGTGCATAAACAACTAAAAACTAAATCAACAACTAAACAATATCAAAGAATTTCAATTTAGCTCTGCATCTGTTAGAAATAATCAAAATTTCTGGAATTATTAGATGGACATAATTTTCATAGCCTGGTGCTTATCTTGTTTGAAACAAAGGAAGTAAAACACAGAGTCCAAAGATGTAAGAAAAAAATGTCCAAAAAAATCAATCCTTAATAAATCAAATAACTATAAGGGAGTTCAGGTAAATCCAAATGTTCTCAAGAACTATTTACAGAGATAATTCCATTGGCCAAAAAGTATCAATCTGAAGACCAAGTACAAATGACACAGATTTAAACAATTTGAATCACACCAAATTCTGCACACTTAAATGCAGCTAAATGAAAACTTCCACAAATGATATCCAACTGCTTATTCTGAGATATTACAGGATCAACTGTTACGATTTGATCCTTTCGTGGAGTGCGGCCTTAATCCTGGTGACAGCAGTGATTCCCTATAACAACAAACACTCCAGACACCCAGATCATTACCTCCCTCACGGTTCCAAACTAAGATTTCATTTTCCCTACCCTGGGTGTATAAAAGATTACAAGATAGCTTAAACACTCCAGCCAGAATTTCCTTCGTAAACCAAAATATTGACAATTGACCCTGTGTGGTGTAGCTGCCTGTCAATTCCTGGATGTGGAGCTTTAATTCCGTAAAACAAGACCCCGATCTTATTCATTGTGCCTGGTGTTGTTTCTCAGTGAAAGACCTCTCAAGTTTGAGATACAGACCATACTGAGTTTTAAATACCCATTTCATTTACAACAATTAACGTTTTTGTATTACCTCAATATTTCTATATTGCCGATGCTTTTAGAGAAAAACTTAACCAGCTTCAAACTCTTTAATTTGTTAATTTATAAATCCTTCATTCAACATAAGAGTTGTGTTAAGTGTTTTAATTTGAGTCAATGTGTTGTTTTCATATACACAGAACTTTAATGTTTGATATAATTTAATATGTTTTAAATGCTTTACAAATAAAGCCTGCAAAATTCAATTTAAAAATCTTCAAAACGGAACATAGTAAGACTTGTATATAGAAAAGTAAGAGTTAAGTTTAGCAGTAATGGTCAATATTGATGACCAAAATTTGTGTGAAGAAGGGCAAGTGTTGACCTCAATTTATAGACACTAATGTATATCAGAAAGGTAAGTTTGCCACCTGTGTGACTCTTTTTGGCTTCAATAACAAACATTACAGTAATAAAAAGTTGCGTTAAATCTATATAAAATGCTTGTATAAAATGCATTGTAAATGAACTTAACACAGAAAATGTAAAATAAAATTCCAGGCATGGTCAAACTGTGTCACTTCTCGGTGGCATAATCTATTAAGAATTTCACTGTTATTTAATCAAATTTTGATATTTTTAAGAACAAACATAATAAAATATACAAAAGAACTATTTTTGATAAAAATTTTGCAGTTTTCTTCTACATAACTTGATCTGTAATTTTTCAGATGCAAGGTACAGCAAAATGAACAAATATCTACTATATTGAAATAAAATTATGTCCACTGAATTTAACAATTTAAATTCCCCTTCACCCAAGGATGCTTTGTACCAAGTTTGGTCAAAATTGGCCCAGTGGTTCTTGAGAAGAAGTTGAAAATGTGAAAAGTTTACAGACAAACAGGCGCAGCAGACGGACGAAGTGATCAACAAGGCTCTCAAGCCAAATGTGATTTCAAAGGATTAAAATACCAATACATATGTCTTTTTAATCCATTTAATTGATTATTTAAACAGATATAAATATAAACTCTCAACAGCCTTATCTGGTCACTTTACCTGCATTTTATTGTTTAAATAAAATGCTTGTATAAAATGCATTGTAAATAAACTTAACACAAAATATGTAAAATAAAATTCTGTCAATGTGTCACTTCTCGGTGGCATAATCTATTAAGAATTTCTGTATTGTTATTTAATCAAATTTTGCAAAAATAATAAAATATCGTGTTTTTGATAAAAATTTTGCCTAGATCATTTTTCAATGATGCAAAATGAACAAATATCTACTATATTGAAATAAAATTATGCTGCGGAACGAGTGATCAACAAGGCTCTCAAGCCAAATGTGATTTCAAAGGATTAAAATACCAATACATATGTCAGTCCATCGTAACTCTCAATAGCCACATCCTGTCACTTTACCTACGCTGTCTCGGGTCGTGTTTACACGCTGTCTGCCCCATGTTGAAGCTGACCCCCTGTACGTCTAAATCACTGTCAATATCCACCTTCAGAAAACTCTTACTTCTCCTCATCTTCACATTGAACTTTACCATACTCATCCCGGTAATGTCTTAATACGACGATCAAATACTCCAGAACTTAATCATACTCATCCCGTAAGTTCTCAATATAACGGCCAAATACTCCAGAAAAACATCTCATAAGTCGTGGAGATGTAAGGAATCCGTAATATATGACCCCGTCATATCTCCCTAGAGTGTGTGTACAATGACCAACTATCCAATAAAACCTTTATGAGTTTATGATCATATTTTCTATAGCTTTAGTCAGATTAAGGTCTTGACAATACAAGATACCAGTTTGTTTGTGTAGCAAATGCAAAAAGCGTCCTTTAAAAGTCTCAGACACCCCTTTATTATGCATAATTAAAAACAACTTTTGGTGCAATTAAAATTCTAAAGAACAATGTTTATAGCTAAATACACCGGTAGACAGTCAGTACTGAATCCACCTTCTTTTTCAGATTTCTATAGACATTTAAAGGAAAAAAATGTAGCGTAATGACTTTCAGAACTTTGTATTCTTTGATTTTTCTTTGTTTATGTTGGCAGAAAGAAACAGGTTTGTCATTGTAAAGAAAACCCGGCATTGTGTTAGAAAAGATCTTAAGCTGGATAATAATTACACAGACTCAAATGATGGTCTAAGATGAAAATTATTCATTACCTGCAGTGACCTTGAAAGACAAACTTCAAGAGGATTTGATTTAAAGTTTCTTGAGCAGTTAAATGTAAAGTTAGTCTTTGGGTCTTATTTGAATATTAAAAAGAAGAATCAAATACCCTGCTATTAAGACTTTTAATTACATCATCCCTAGAAATTATTAAGGAACCAAATTTCTGGAGTAGTTCATTAAAAACAATACAAAAAAACCTTCAACATTTGTCAAGAATCTTGCTTGCCTTGGAAAACAGAACATCTACTGAATAACATTTCAAAGACACTGATATTTTTCAAAGTCATGAATGAATGAATTAAAAATAAAAGTTAACATTCTAACAAAAAACTTACAGAGCTGTATCAACTAATATAGAAAAAAATCAACTGAACATACAGGCAAGGATAAAGGATATAATGTTACAAATGGCGAGGATCTAACATTTTCCCTTTTTTTATATAATATCCTAATGATCAATGCTTCCTCTCTAACTGTTTTTTATAATTAAAAAAAAATAACTGAATAAATACTGTAAAATGCTTGATTGTGATTTAATCCTGACAGATTTACAGATGAGCGGATAGAATATAGATAATCTTATCTGTTTTGTATCAGATATACCTGTGATTTAATTAATAAATCATTAGTTTGTCTTACCTAGAAATGTCATTAAAACTGAGGAAGAGCCGCTGTAAGCTAGGTAAATTGTCCACATCAAGCTGAAAGGACAAAAATCATCATTATTAATAATTACAAACTCTGCATGTCTATAACTTTGTCACATAAATGTATAAGAACTGGTTGGAAACAATCACTTTTTCATAGGAGATGGACTTCTAAGCTCTAGTTTACCTGGGGGTTGGGTTAGCCCCCCATGAAAGTTTGGACCAACAAGACAATTTCATATCTATTCTTTCCTTTAAGGAACAACAGAAATCATAATTGGAGACACATTTACATTTTGTTCCCTGATATTGTTGCACCTCAACACAGATATGTCATATTATCCAAGGCCTGATAATTCGCAGTGGACCAACATAAATTCCTAAAACATTGGACATATCTTAGGGAAGGCATTCAGTGTGTACTTTTGTTAATAAAAGTTTGTTATCTCACTGGAGGATACATTCCATTATTCTGTTTTTAAAAAATCAGATCAGACACAACCAGAGGAAAATAAAGTCAGACCAGGAGTCAGTCAGTTTATATTAAAGTCAGACCAGGAGTCAGTCAGTTTATTCATGTGATTTAGGCAGACAAACTTAAAGTTTCACAAATGTAAGATAGAACTGAGGCCTAGCTTGTTCAAAACTATATATTAAATATAGGTACTAATTATGGTAGTGTGCACAGAAATATATTCTATTTGATATTGACACGATTATTTAGAAGCTTTATGGACCAGTGGAAGCCCTACAGAAGACCACCAGATTTGTAGAGGAGACTGGGATTCAAGTGTGATTAGGCGAACGAAAAGAAGAACAAGAAGACACGATTATATAAATTTAGTTTTCATGGGCCCTAGTTAAATGACAACAAAGAGAATAACAAATTTGTTCACCCTGTCTTAAAAAATCCTTATTATACATTTACTTCCAAACTCTGTACATGATTATACTGTAAATTAAACTTCTTGACTAAGGGGAGATAACACAGGCTGAGAGTTGTCAATAAGATTGAACAGGTTCATATCATGTACATAAACTGTCAGTTAACATGTATCTATAATTTATTACCATTATGTTTTGAGTCCTTAGCACAGTATTTCTCAGTTATCATTTACCCAAAGATGGAGGACATGGAACATTTCTTTATTTCACCTGACAAGATGGAAGCATCCTAAGACATTGTAGATTCAAGTCTGTGTAACTCATGAACCCCAAAAAGGGCAAGAAAAGTCAAGATAGTCAGGTACATGACTTTATATATGGAAGCATTTTCAGGAAGATTAGATTCGTTTGTTCAAATCATGACCCCCCTGGGTTAAGGCAGGACTGTGCTATGTAATTTATCTTCACATAAAAATAAAGAGGGAAAAATCTGCTGCTGAAAAACAGTGACTAAAGTGAGCATTGTGGCTATCGGCCTCTTAGTTTTCTGGGGAACTTAAAACATATTTTTTACTGAATGTCCAAGAAAAATATCAACTCAAAATTTAGACATTTTGTTAATTTTCATAACAGATTTCCTCATTAAACATGCGAAGTAATGTTTTATTTTCGCCCCTTTTGCCCAATCCTCATTTGGGCGAATTTAAAACAGGGTGAATTCAAAGAATACAGTATAATTTCATAAATAAAACTATGACTGGGGAAATTTAAAATGGGGCTAAATTGTCTGCAAGTGTGAAAGGGCGAAAATAACACGGAGTGAAAATAACCCTGTATACAGTAATATCTGACGATTGATTTAGAATAAATTTTGATAAAATGATGTTAAAAAACCCACATGTTTCAAATATTGTGTAAAACTATATTGTAATAGTTCATTTTTAACTTTTTGATGTGTGCATGCTATCTTATCGACAAATCATTTCAATACGGCTTTACTCTCTGTCTTATAATTGCTATTGTTTTCTAGGTGCCTCACTTGGTGATTTTCACATAGAGCTCGACTGAAATATGGGGATTAACAATAATATGCAATTTATTGCTTGTCCCCTTGTCCACAGTTGGTGGGTTTTTTTCTAATGCTATCTCTTTTCATTCTGGCTTTCACACTCCAAATTATAAGATACATACCACCATTCTGATCCTGTTTCTTCGTAGATTCAGTTCAGCCAGACTGTCCATTCCTGTAAGATTGTTCACGTTAACGATCTGGTTCCCCGCTAAATTCAGTACCCGAAGCTCCGCTAAGTGATTCAGGTTCTCTATTAACGTAATCTACAAAAATGAACATTTTTAAAAATAAATAACACTTCTACACAACATTCTCACAACAAGCTCAATGAGTGAAGCGATGCTGAGTCTAGATACCTTGATCTTACTAGCATTTGAATTCTGATCTACACAATATTCATAAATGCTTGGATATCTTAGATATTTTAAGATGGTTATATTCTAAGTAAGTTATTGTTACCTGGTTTCCATGGAGATCCAACACATCAAGTTTGGTTAACGTGTCCAAGTTTTCTATCTTCTTTATTCTGAAAATTGAAATGACCATATAATATAAGTATTTTTCATCAAGAGATGAATCTGGTGAATCTAATATGCAAATTGAACAGTATTTAGGAAAGACTTTGGCTTGAAAATACAAATTTATAAAAGCCGCAAAGTTTTCGGATAAACAGTGAGCCCAAGTAAAAAACTTTGGGCATGTTAATGCTCTAAAAATAATGCAGATATGTATTCTATATTATTCTGAAAACACTTACATGTATACTCTCATGTACATGTACCTCTTGAAATGTTAAGCATATGCATAAAACCATATTATCAAGATTTTTTTCTAGAAACCATACCATTACTCAGATAAGCTGTGCCTGTTTTTGCCTCAAATGAACATCAAGAAATGTACCCAGAAATTCTGACCGACATCAGCAATTCTAAATATGAATAAATGTACCTGTTTTAGCTTGAGTTGTACCAGTCTTTGCCTGAGATTTTGCTTAAAATGAGCATCCTAACCTCAGCTGAATCTGAATATTTTGCCTAACTTGAGTACTTCAGTTGTTCCTGTTTTTGTCTGAGTGTATCTATTTTTGCTGGCCTACACAGCACATATTAAGAACAATGATGATGATATACCTATTTTTGCATAACATGATCACTCTTAGCTGTGCCTGTTTTTGCCTGATTTGTACCTGTTTTTGCCTAACATAAATACCCTGAGCTGTGCCCGAATTTTGCCTGAGATGTACCTATTTTTGCTTATCATGAGCACACCGACTTGTATCTGTGTTTGCCTGATTTGTACCTTTTTTTGCCTGAGATGAATTGTTTTTGCCTGAGTCGTACCTGTATTTGCCTAACATTGACATAAAGTTTTACCTGTTTTTGCCTAACATGAGCACCCTGAGAGACTTCAGTGAGCTTAATCCTGAGATTTCCTCAATCTGATTATCGTACAGGTCCAGGAAAATGAGTCGTTTTAGTGAGCTCAGATGCTGGATCTTGGTGATTGCATTGTGCTGGTAGTTCAACAGTCTTAACTGGTCCTCTCCCTCCAAAATCGGACATACTGTCAGTTTCCGCCTAAAATTAAGAAGGCAAGTAAAACAAATATCTAAAGAAGACCAGGTAGAAGAAACATAATGTTGTCTTATAGAGTACATTAAAAATATCATAAACTGCCATGTTGTGAAGCAGAATACATTTAAAGAATGAGCATCTTATAGCAAGGAAAAATCCCTGATGTCACATTACCCATGCCTAACATGTAATTTGGAACAAAAGTCTTTCTGCAAAATTTCCATTTTCCAATGTCCTAATTCCAATTTTTCTACCTTACCTATCAAGATTGAGTCTGTCAGGATTTGAAGACCTTTCCTCTGGAGTTCTGTAAACAACAGGAATGCCCGGGGCAGAGGGCGATTCCGCAAATATCACTCTATCACCTGAAAACACACCAGAAATCAATGAAACAACAGGTATGCCCAGGGGCATAGGGCTATTCTATAAAAATCACTCTAACATCTAAAAATACATCATAATTCACTTGAAAAACCATAAGACCTAGAGCCTGGACTAAAACTTCTTGTATCTGTAGAATCTACAAATTGGTCAAAATGTCAATGCAAGTTTTAGAATCATCATGTGTACCCCAACCCAAGTCAGAAAAATTTATCTCCAATTCCTAATAATAACCTTGTCAGGTCAAAGAGGAAAAAAAATTCAAAGTGTAAAGAAGGTTGGGGTAAGATGAAGTTTAGTAAAACATGATTTTTTTTTTTTGAGAATTCAAGATGATTTGAATTTTGAAACTCTTGATCTAATTATAGTACACAGGGTATTAACATTTGCTATGGGATAATAAACTATTACATTTCATTACGTCTTTAATCTCTCTATTCCTGAGGTACTGATCCTGCTTATTGAACTTGTCAAAATTTACTTTTGGATTTTAATTTTCCATTCCATAACTAAAATTCAAAAATAGGAACTCTGGATATTCACTTTTATCTAGCATCATAACTTAAATTATCCTGACACAGAACACTGCACATTCCCATAGTCTGACAAATATTTACCCAGAGCGTTCTAATTTCTAAATCCCACCCCAATCTCCATATGCTTACAGAAACACTATCAACAGAGTTTTCTGTTTGAATTTATGGGGGATTTGAGTTTCAGGGATGAATAAGCAATAACATGTAATAATTTCTTCTCAAACTCAAACACTTTCCTAAAAGGACATTCATTTATGGTTATAAATAAAGAAAGAAAAGTTTATAAACTATTTAAAATGTCCATGTATCATTTAGTGATAATTATCCACATTAGAGATTTTAAATCTGTGTTTTAAGTGATTTTAATATTTTTACAAATATCCTTGAAACTTTATTAAGGTTCATATCTTGGACATGATTAATAACTAAGTATTAAAGAGATGTTAAACACTTCAAATAAGTTGATCTACTTAAGATCAAAATCAGCTGTTAAATCACGCCCTTACACAGCAAACAAGATCACTGTTAAATATTGTAATTACTCCTTATTCAGAATTTCAAATTGATGGACTTCAAGATTTCAGGTTTCAATTTTTTTCAAAAGAATGATATGTAAAGAAAGGTTTCAAACCAGGTGCAGAGTTTACAATGGATTCAAAAAATAGTTACCTGAAAATTCTAAATACTCTTCTAAAATGACAAATAAATTAGTTTTCAAAGATCAAAAGAATTTTAGGTGCCAAAATAAAACAGTCCAAGTGATTGCAATTTTGTTAATACGTCATAGTCAATTATTAACATTAGGACTACACTAAATTACACATATCAAGAACAAAATCAAACTCTAAAATCAAATAATTATCAAAAGCAACAAAACAAACTACAAGATTACACAATTATTGAAAGCAAATGCAACATTTACAGTTTACAGATTAAAAAAAGAAGATTGTATGAACTTCCAAACTTAAAGTGGGTACAAGTGCAAATTATAGTTCAAATGGCACATAGACAACTCAAAATGACGTAAAACAAATTAAAAAAAATTACACTGCAAAGCAAATATCCACAAACCTGGCAAGAAAGCAGGGGCTTTTTGCGTCTTTGGGGACAAGTTTGCGCTTGAGCGTGAATTTCGCCCGCTTTCCTCTGCGTCTTGTACAATATCAGGGGTGCTATAATCGTGTGCACAGGCGGGTGCTGGCACCATAGGCTTTTTGTTAGCCCTGTAGTGAATCGGAATTTTCTCTGAAATCAAAAAAATAAAATTCCCTTCACCTGCAACTACTGACCAACCTGACCCGAGTGAGAAAGGCGAGGTGCTGTACATCATAGCAACACAAAACTTAAATCCTCCCTATATTAGTTATGTCCCTGAACCATTGTGACAGGAGAAGAGTTATCACCCCTAGATAAATATTTATTAATCGGAATTGGCTGAGATTATTAATTAACCTACAATTGTGATCATTAGTTATATGACAACAAAGGGCAGTAACTCATGTTCATCTCTTCCTCAGAAGCTACAGGGCAATTGAGCTGCTGAATTTATTGTCCAATGATCTAATAATTTCAATACTATATATATAGGTATCAAAGAAATATCACTAAACAGGCTGGGATTCAATACTCTATCCTAGCTAGACTCTACATGAATGCTTCAGAAATACTTCACTCCCAATTATAACATTTGTAACTCTAAAATGATTTTGTTAGGGAACTCATAAAACCTTAGCAAGCTTCAGTAACATGTCATCAATCACAACAATCAGTTTTCTCATAATTTTTATTTCATGGAGTGGTTTGGGGGTTGGGGAGGGGGGGGCTGTTAGTTCATTTACCTCCACTGAGTCTGGATGGTTGCTGCATCCAGATGACCTCGTAACTAAGGGGAATTACACTGGAGCCGGATTTCGACCTCTCACGCTTATATCGCATCATGTCAGAAATCGACCCCCTCTGTATCTTATCAAAATGTCATGTTTCACATCTCATGGATCCAAGGAAGCCACATCAAAAACACCAGAATGTCTCATGACTTACCAATATGCACCTCCTAAGGCATCGTAAAATATAGAATTCATTGGAGCAATCACAGAGTTGCACACTTTTCATTGCACACTAGATATTTTCTCTTCACTGAACTCACCCAGTAAGAATCTTGACCATGGTATCTACTTAAAAGTCAGAAGTTTATAAAATACATCTCTCATCACCACACTAAATCACTACTGATCTGGAATTCTACACTCAGCTGAGTTCAGTGAATATTTAGATATGTTAAGGAATCCCAATCTCCTGATTAAGTCAATGTAAACGAAATTAAACACCTTCATTTTTCTGTCAAATATTGAATCATAATTTCCACTTCAACCTGACACCACACTGACACTCTTTTTAATACTCTGTAAGAAACAGTGGAAGGAATACGATTTCTCTAATCAAAGAACTGAGGTTTCAAATTTTTGCATGTCCTGATCTCCTCTTATTAATGATTTAAAAACCGCAAAAACCGGCACACAGGGGAAAATCCTTGTAAAGAACTTGTGTGAAATAATGTAGACCAAATATTCCCCTGCATGAAGTCTAGCCTTTTCTGCCGAGTGTGAAATCCTTCTATTATAAAGATCTGAGCACAGGGGAAAAAAAGAAAATCCTATTGTAATTTGTTTAAAATCAATAGGAAGTATTCGGACAAATTGTTTCTAATCACAATATTGAAGTAAGTCTTAAATCTGATTGAGAAATCAAAGAAAACAAAGCTTTGTAAAATAGCCCTCCAATATGTTAGGGCTAAAATGACATTTAAAAGGAGACTTTTACGATTTAATGTGTAAGAATTATTGATTAGCTTCAATACCTGAACCTGCTTTAGTGAAGGATAATGATGAAATTTTATCAATATTAAATATCAATACCATCTACAATGCAAAATCAACATACTCAAGCATTGGATAATCTACTGAATACATTACTCACAATCACCCCTGCTTATACCATAGGACCTCATTTACATCTCTATTCAAAGATTTCTTTCCTGCATTTAACGAATTAAAAACTTGTCCAATATCTAAACAGAAAATACTTGCAAATTGAAATTTAGAATTAATTATAAAATATGCTCACAAATCTACAGAAACTACCTCTGACACATAAAATTAACATTGTCAATAGGGGTATCTGGCAAATCCAATAGAGAAATCAGTAACAGCCTAATTCAGCTTTTACAAAATTCAGCAACAGAGAGAATCCAGAAACCAGCAACAAACTATATCCACATTAGAATGGGTAACACTTTATTAAATTTGCATTGGATTTTTTTCCTATTTTAGAAAGTGATATATCCAATCATTAAAGCCATTTAAAATTTTCTATGAAAGATTTAACACTAAACATTCCAAGACTTGGATCAAATGTAAAAATGTTCATTTCACAAGAGAATTCAAAACAATGTCCATCAGTGCACCACAACAACAGAAACAAGCTACAGGCCCCCCTGTCCTGCTTCTGATGTCATCCTTTTCTCACTGAGAGTGACAGTCGGGGTACCTTGTCGACTCCTACACACCTTTATCATCTATCACCGCCCGTCGTATTTAAATGTCTGCAGGTAATGCCTCGTGTTTACTCGGAGATTGACGTTTGATTATCGCTTGTCAGGGACCGAGGCGTAACAATGAGGGGGGGACTATATCTCCGATCCCGACCCAATCCGTGCCTTATCTTCCTATTCCAGGATATGATTAATTTTCCACTACCTCAAGATAAATTGGATGAAAGTGATTTTTAAAGCATTACTTTTAAATGCCTCACTATGATGTTTTAAATCAAAAAGGAAATAAACCTGCAGGAAAATAAAGAGATCATACCAGTAATTAACTTTTTTTGCACAAGACTCATTACCATGATTACAGAACTTCAAAGAGTTGTGAGTAGTCTTAGTGAGAGAGACTAATTCATTGCAACTAAACAAACCCAGAATATTTTCAGTGTACCCTTGCACACTTTTCAAAAGCCACAAACATGGCCAAAAGGTTCCATCAATTCTTTTTTTTTTAATTCTTTCCCTCTTAAAATATCACATAATTCTTATCAATGATAAGTTTCTGAGGTATTCATTAATTGGTTCTGCTTGATACATGAACCCTGTAATTATTAGAAAGAGAGGTCCCTGAAGAGATGGTAGCTCTACTGTTATGAACTCAAAAACCTGCAAGATTTAACCTTAAAGAAGCATTGACTTTTATTGTGTGGTGTCACCTGATTTATATGATGGATTGCAGAAGAACAATGGTTTCTAAACAACATCCTACATTATACTAAGTGGAAGGTAGAGACAGAGGCTGCACAGTGATTTGTATTGTATCAGTACTTCAATTATTTATATGGGACACAAAAAGAAACAATGTCCTATCTACTTGAGCAGAAAAGTATATTGTCTTCTTGCACAGAAATTGAATAAACAGTTTCTGAAGTTTTGCGGTGCCACGTCCTTTTGATAGAATGCTGAGGCAGTAGCAATGGAATTGTAGCAATAGAGCTTTCTCAAGGAGAGCAAAAATGGGTTTAATGACAGTGGTATAATTGTAGAAAGGTGGAATTCAACCTTCTTAATGAAATGATTCATTATCAACAAGGAAGAGGTTCTGTTTGTGGGTCCCACATTGTTTATTTATAATGGATAAGAACTGTAATTGTTTCTGCAGTGTTGAAAGACATTTTGGGGGTGGGGGTGGGAGGAGTGTGTTACAAATGTTACAAATGATTCTATATTGCAGTGACCTAATTATAGAAGGTCTCATTTAGGTCTTTACAATGTGGTGACCTAATTGTGGAAGGTTTGAGATGGTCTTTACTATGCGGTTTCCTGATTGTGGAAGGTTTGAGATGGTCTTTACAATGTGGTTTCCTGACTGTGGAAGGTTTGAGATGGTCTTTACACTGTGGTGACCTGATTGTGGAAGGTTTGAGATGGTCTTTACTATGTGGTTTCCTGATTGTGAAAAGTTTGAGTTGGTCTTTACAATGTGGTGACCTAATGTGGAAGGCTTACTGTGTTGTGACCTATCTATGTATGGGCAGAGATAGGAACAACTTTTTTTCACTCTTGAGTCAGATCACACCTGAACCCACCTGATGAAACAGCGGTCCCCATCTTGATCTGCCCCCAGGGTCAGCAATATCTCCCCTTAATATAGCCCTGCAAAAATGGCTCTCATTATAAGGAACTCAAGCCTTCAGCATCAAAGCTGATAATGCAACATAAATATTTAAGTTCCTTTTGGGAAAACTAAAAAGTTTTGACAAAATTACTGATTGAAGACCATAAACTATACTGGTTTAAGTTGTCACGAGAAATGCTCTAAAAAATGCTCACTCTGGGAGATTCCATATTATTAAGTTTGCTACATCTTCATCTACCTAGATCATTCATTGAAATTTCATTCCCTAGTTAATAACAAGATGTATATTCAATAAACAAATAAAAAGTTCAGGAATAAAAAACACAAAGTTGAGTTAAGGAACAAATTAATCAAAGGCTTAAATTCTGCACTCACCCGCTGGCCCCGAGCGAAAAGTTCGGACAAAACACTGTCTTCCTACGGTGCGGTAATCCCCCATCATTTTCACAAACAATGAACGAGACAGTCTAAGTGAAGCATTCTCCAACTAATTTTTATTTAATCAAAGTCTTAGTTTACACCCGATAAAACAGGTACCATGAATTTTAATTTGAGCAAGAGACGAAATAATCAGTGTTAATCCTTTAATCCCTCTTAATGAGTTCCGACTAAAACGATTTGTAATAATCTGACATTATGGTCCTATTTCTTCGGGAATACACATTGTGCTAGAACCTGTATCAGATTGTTCTGTACTAATTAGGTTACAAGGGTCAGGGGTTAGAAGTGAACAGATATAAATAACATTAAACTCTCAATGTTTGATTTTTGTTCAGACAACACCCCCCTCCCCATTTTTCTTAATTTCAATTCAATCTATTTATTGATACTGTACACCAAACATCTTAAGGGATGTCACAATTAAGATTAAGAAAGTAACAAGTTAAGATTAAAATTAAATCATTCAGATGCATCCTGAATAAAATACTACTCCACTAAAAATTCTGTGATCATCTAAAAAGCCTTAACAACAGCTTTATATGGAATAACACAATTATTGTAGAGCTTGTTCCAGGGTTGACATGGTCCTACATGTAATTAGACTGACAGAAGTAAGTTCTCCTACAATATGCATAATGATTAAAAAAACTTCATTAGGGTGAATTCACCATGCATCGGACACATACCTTGCTTCGGACAACTTTAGACAATAAACTCTCTTTCAACTTAAGAGTTCCGTGTATTTATTTGTTTCTGTCTTGAAGCTAAAGATTTAAATTTTTTAATGATACCAATTGTTATTATCATGTTGTGATAAAAATACCCCAAGAATGGCCTTGAAGTTACATCATATTTTACATCATCAAAGGGGAATAACCAGAAATTTATGATTTTGCGATTTTTAGAGTTATCGTTCTTAAAAATCGACTTCAACGGAACGAGTCAGAATTTGGTGAATAAAGTCAAAGATTCGTATTCTTACATAAATTTTACAGAAATTTCACTTCAATGTTCGTATAATTCTTTTTAAAGCTGGTTTTCACTAGTATGTTCATTTCTCTGTACATCGGACACAAATTAACCATGCATCGGACACTTTCCGAAACAAAGGTATGCACTAGGGATGTGCGATTTTATCGGTATATTGGTATATCGCAATTTTTTGTTGCGTGATATGTATCGTGATACAGAGACCTAAATACCGGTATTTAGGTACATATTGTAAAGTCCAGAAATTATTAATTTTTTTGTTTAATCTTTCAAAATACAATAACAGAAAGTCTAAAAAATGTTGTGAAATGTGAAAAGAATGGCATCTTATCACCCAAACATGATGAATTTTACTAATATAAAAATTTCAAAAAAGTCAAATTTTGTTTTTCTAGCATATTTTAAAGAAAAATAATGACTGTTCATTTAAAATCATTGTATAAATTGCTTGTAAAAATATCATGATATTATCGTGATATTTTGGGAAAAAATCGTGATATATCACGATACGAAATTTTTTAGCGATACCCATCCCTAGTATGCACTAGCTACTATTTTCATACAGAACCGAGCTGACAGCTGATTTTTGCAGAAAAAAAAAAAACTCTATATTTTCAGTCAAAATACAAGTTATCGATATATGATGTCTGGAATTTGACTCAATTTATGTCTACAAACCAGAGTATGATAAACCATGAGAAAAAGGCACAAATTACCGCATTATAAGCATTTCAAAGCATTTCGAAGGCAGAGTGAGGTCTCTTAAATCGTTCTACATTTGTGCAACGATATCATCAATTAAATTTAAGTTGAGAGTTATTTCTTAGATAAAAAGATAAAAATTTATCCATATCGAGGATTTTAAAGCACTGTGATAAAGATATGATATTTTTCCGGTCTAAATACCGTCTGTCCGATGCATGGTAAACAATGTCCGATCCATGGTGAATTCTGAGTTTTTCCTAAAAACTCGATTTTTGAGGATATTTTCTCAATAAAAGGCATATAACTGTGTCCCAACTTAATATTTTAATCACAAACTAAATGTTAAGCTCCATTTTGATAATTTTATGTCGGTAGCTATATCGCTAGAACTTGTTGAAGTACAAGGGTGTCCGATGCATGGTGAATTCACCCTATACCCATTCAAAGAGGGATGGATCAGTCAGCATGTATGGGGGACTTCATTTGTAATATATACTCTGTTCTGTAGAGCAATACCCACTCCCTAATTCATGCAGCATTTTTAGCCCCTCTAACTGGTGTCAACAAAATGGAAGACATCCAATATTAGCTCAGGTAAGCTAGAAATAGGTCACACGTGACACTTTGACACTGGGATGGGGGTGGGGGTTGCATTGGTGTGCTACTGAGGAAGAGATGACGTTTCTGTAACTCAATAAAGAAGCCATTTTGACTAGTGCATCATTAGTTTTCATCACAGAGTGATTTGTAAGTTTTCCACAGAATTACCTACCTCTATAATTCATACTGCAAAGATAGCGAAAAGGAAATGGAGAAATACAACATCAACAACTACACTTAGTGCAATAGCGAAATCTATCTTATATATCAAAGTTTTACAGAGAAATGGACAGAGCTTTATTTAAATTCCAAGACTAATACATATATTTATCGTAACAACATTATCATATATGTTCATTGAATTCATTCAAAATTAAGAAAATTTCATTCCCAAATAAAACTTTGTCTGAAATGCCCTCTTTGTGATAAGATCCCCCCCTCCTCCCCTTTTCTCTACTTTAGAATACCAAATTTTAGTGACAGCTTATTTTTGTGGGATAGTTATATCAAAATACTCATGTAATTAATTTTTTTTTTGCAAATAAAATGTGGTTTACAGTACTTTACAACACTGAAACAACAAGTTACAGTTCCACAGATGTTGAATAGCTGCAGTAATATAATCTTCCTCCTCAAATTCTACATTCTTTACACAAATGTATCGGGGAGGTCCCTAAGACCCAGGGACCTGGTAATTCCCCACACAATAATGTCATAATCCCCTGGTTATTCCCACTTGTTAGCAACGGGACCCCCATCCCCACCCCTGTCCCACTCGTTCGTTTTTTTAATGTCCCCTGCTATTTTTAGAGACCCCCGTTGTATCCCTGAGTCGAGTTTGTGGAGGCCCTATATTCCTGCAGCCTGTGACTTAGATGTGCATCAGTCACCCTTTTGGTGCACCCCCTTACCTGCGATGTGGTTCAGGGTGAAGTCTGGAGGACCCTGGGGGTAACGTTTCATCATGATGTCGTTATTGGGAATCTGGGTCGGACGGAAGACAACTTGTTCTTGGGGCTGGACGGACTTCTCAACAATCTGAAATCGTAAAATAAAAATTATAAAAATACGACGAACTTCTCAACAATCTAAAATTGTTAAGAAAATTTAAAAAATACAACAAATTCAAAATCTATACTTTATACCAACTATTGTATTGTATTTAAAGAGTAAATAAAAAACATCTGTACTGTAGATACAGCTAATTTGTTGATGGGATTTATAATAACTAAAGCTAAATAAAAAGTAAAAAAAATGTATGACTCGAATCACATACAGATGAACCAGAATGTTTAGATATGCCCTCCTTCCATACCAAACCATATACAACTATGGATGGGTATCACCTAAAATTTTGTATTTCGATATCAATAAATAAAGGCAATATTTACAGGAAGTTCAAATGTCGTTAACGGAACCTCTTTGACAAGTCTGTTATAATCCATTTTTATGAGAATGCCACTGAATCCAGTCTGGTCTGAATTATAATGCTAAAGTTTGGGATGACTGCAGTGTGTCCCAGTGTTATATTTACTTTATCAATACAAAGACAGATTCCCATTGACCAATTAAAATATATGTCAAACAGGTTTTACAGAGTTAAAGGAAGCACTTAATGTCTACATTTAAATGAAATTAAACATTTAATGCTGTTTTCATTGACACCACGTATGTGCCATATTACCCCCATTCAACATGGCTAAGGTTAGATTTGAATTTGATTTCCATTACCAAGAGGAATGTATTGTTAGCCAGATAAATGTGTGTTAAAGACTTTTAACAGAAAACTGTTACTGAAAGAAGAGTCTGATTCAATCACTAAAGGATATATATAGACCAAGTTTTTTTAGTGCAAATAATATTAAGCATTAGGATTTAAAAAAATTGTATAGAAATATACATGTATAAGTATTTATACTCTTGTTATGATTATTTTTTACATGCATTAAAGAATCAAAGTTCCAGTTGTTTCAGAGTCTATGTAAACAAATTATTTATCTCGATCCTCATGGTATTCCATATCATTAATCTAAATGACTGTGTATAACATTATTTCTGTGGAAGTGACTGTTGACCTTGAAGTATATAACCTTGACCTACCTGGACATAAAATTGTCATAATGAAAGCAAGTCAAATATGATTTTTGACAATTCTTCCATTTTAAATGGGCATAAAAAAAATAGATATAAAAACAATACTTTTAAAAACAAATCAGAACTAGCAAATATATATGGTACAATTTGCTAAAAAGACTTGTAATTTTTATAGTCAATAGATTTTTGACCAGGATTTAGAGAGGGTAGAGACCTTCCATTACTCTTACTACAGATATACAGTGGACCTTCAGATATCCGGACGCCAGATATCCGGATGCTTCAGTATAATTTTTGACGATTCATTGGAACGAAATTTTAAAATGTTATTCTGTCTTGTTTAACTGGTGATTCAGATATCCGGATGCTTCACATATCCGGACAAATTGACTGGGAACCAAAGCGTCCGGATAAATGAGGGTCCACTGTACATTACTACTGTGGGATTTGCTGTATCATATAAATAAAACAACTTAGAATGGCATCAGGACTCGGTTGTGAGCGTACTCGGAGAACTGGATCACTCACTTGGTGACTGTAGGTGGCAGCCGTGAAGTGTTTACTACTAAGTGCTGGAAGAATTTGCAGTGAAGAAAGCGTGGAGTTAGTCTGCAAGATAAAAACACAGCTACAATGGATTAAATGGTCTACCACCAGGCTATAATGAAGTGTACTGGTGCTAAGCTATGCTTCAGAAACTCTGTCAGATGTTACAATAAACTACAGTACTATTATAAGGCCCTTTTCAACAAAAGAACTTATGACTAGGTCTAAAAGATACTGATTTAAAATCTAGAAAACTTAATAAATCAATTTCATAAAATTGTCTTTATTTCATTTATATAACTGAATTTTCTTCATTCTAATAAAGGTCACAATTTAATCACACAGAATACAAATAAATTGGCCAAGGTTCATAATTGCATTTAATATTAATTTCATTTTTTAGCCAACTGGCCTTTTACATCTGACAGAATTTCTTGGTGTATATACTAGATATACTATCTATATCACACTTACATTAAAAGAATAAAAGAAGAAATAAATATAAAGAAAGAATAAGTTGAAAAATAATTAGATTATAGTCATGTTGTTGCAATGTGTAGTAGTTTAATGATGATATATTCATGAATAATACTTAGAATCAGTAGATATTATATTTAAATAAATATAGTATTACATGAATATCAGATAAAGCTATGATTGTTACTTAAACAAACTACTTAGTAGTAAGTGCTATATTAGTTTTATTACACCTACTTGCTCAATGTATATTTTTTATAAAAGCAGAAATTCATACAGTTAATATCCTTGTTTAGCCATGATGCTTTTAATCATTATGTGATGTATTGTATATATGGGAGATGGCAAATACAGCTGGGCAGGTACATTATATACCAATGGTTGTTACAATAAACATAAAAACTTATCAATTTTTTTTAAAGTCTGAACTTTAAGTCTAATATGAAGCTTGAAACTATCCATCAATTATTTAGTTCACAGATGATGTCACAGAAATCAGACTGACTGAGAGTCTCAGATAAACAATGGTCCTTTTTAAGAAAAATGTAATTGATGATTATTTATAAGAATGAAAGACCAGGACTGATGGAAGTCTGTTCTATTCCACCAGTCACCAGTGTACATATTACAAACAGGTTTGTCCTGAGTTGCTGTCCTTATTTGCATTGATATGTCATGAGTGCTTAATTTGAAAATCACAGCCTATAATCTGCATATGAAGAACCCCGGGCCGACCTGCATCAACTGAGAATGGCATAATTAATATGATCTCAGTTTTTCTCATAACATACATTAAAATAATGTGAATTATAAAACTTATCCTCTAGGATAAATCAAAATTTAAATTCAGTACGTGTCAAGTCACTATGTTTCACTAAAAGATCAACATGATCAATACAAACATTCTACATATGACTATATACATCATTGAGTCTAGGGGTGTATGGAATAAAACCTAGGGTAAATCCTGTTACATTCTTGATCCAAACTGAATAGCTAATAATTTTTTTTTAAATATGACATAAAGTAAACTTTTTAAAAATATTAATACAAAAGCATATCCCCACAGAAAGGCCTATACGTTAACCCCCCCTTCTTGTTTTCGAAAAAAGTAAGTTTATGTATAACAAGATACACAATTCTTATACGCAACAGCAACACATGTTCATTGAAAAATAAAAAAAAATTGTTTACAATTGTAAATCTGTTATGTCACCAATGTGCAGACTCACAAACGAACAAGATACTCATCATACTGTGCATACCTCTTTCGTGAGAGTTAAACGACTTTTGGGTTTGTTGTACATATCTGACAACAAACTGACAATTTAAGCGGATATTTCACACAAAATTTCACTGTGCTATAAAAATCATGATACATTTTTGTGTAATAATGATCACAACAACATGAAAAATGCATGTTTTTAACCGTCGGTGCCCTTGGTTGCATAGGTTGCCGCCATTTTGAAACATAGGAAGCTGCACTTGCGCAAATATACCGGAACTTAGATTTAGAGGAAATTCGGCAAAAGACCAAGGTATCCGAGTGGGAGGCTGAATTACATGAAAATAAACGATAGATACTTAAAGGATTAAGAGCAGGGAACTTAAAACAAGCTTGGACTTTAGAATACAATGTCTTCATTTGATCCTAAAGGTAATTTATCGATGAATCAGAATATATGAACTTTCCTTTTTTTAGATGATCACTCCATAGATAGAATGTTCTTATTGTTCTATCGTTAAAATGATAAATGTCCTACGGACCAGTGAATCAAATAATACGAAATCAGAATCCTTGAGAATATACTCTGTTCTGTTCTTTCTAATTTATCCATAGTTTACAATTCTGCCTTTAATTCTGTTTTTACATGAAAAACAAACTTTTTTATAACCATCTTTATCCTAGTGCGATTTGCCGCAGCAGCTCTAATATGATATTCCATCCAAAACATTCAGCAAATGTAGCTTTGAAAAATACGAGAAAACACACATTTTTTGTTCACAAAGCAGCCATTTAATAGAGCTATTTATTCAATATTGTAGACCATCTTAATACGTTGACGGTGCGACCGTTACTTAGGGCGAGCGCAGATACTTATCCAGTTTTCATTTAGATCGGACTCGTCAAACTGCACGTGACATTCGGTGCGTTTAAGACTCTGACGTCACATGACATCGTTTGTTGCTTTACCAAACCGAAGCCTGAAAGGTCTGACTTCAATCAGCTAGTATGACTTTTTTCTGCAATAAACAGATAATTTCATTATTACCAAGGCAAGTTTATTATTCATTTAACTTTTGTCGTTATTTTCGCGAGAACATTGCTTTAACGTTAGTGCACGAAGTGATGCATTGTGGGTCAAAATTACTGCGGAAAAAATTCTATGGAATGAATGTGCAGTAGCCCAATTTTCTCTTTGCCCAGGTGTTGTCGTTAGAGCTCCCAGTTACGAGCGCGCTCGCTATTACGTTAAACAGGGATTATGTCAGCCTGGTCCCAGGTTCAAGGCCCACTCTGCCCGACATTTTCACCTGCCTGCTATATACTCTTATAGTGGTTAGGGCACTTCTGTATCTTAGCTGTTCCAATACATCAATCAGAGTGAGATTAACATACTGGCATAATTTAACTGACTGATGAACAGATGGGAGAGAGAGCTTGAATAAAATTTATCCAAATAAAGTCCGATTTAGAAACTTTCTGTTGAAGACGCTTACACAACTGCGTCATCAAGCTGGCTCTAATTTTTATACATTGTAACATAGTTATGTGAAATTTTTCTTTCTGTTTTTAAGAATCTTTTTTAAAAATCTAGAAACCATGGGTTTTTTTTTTTTTCCTCCTTTTTTGTTGAAGTTTGTTTTAGATCAGCTGTTTTAAGTACTGATATTTAAAGTGAGTATGTTTTTCTACCCCTTAGAGCACCCCCATATACGATACAATCCTCTGATGGAGGAGTGGGTCACAGTATCACCTCACCGCATGAAGAGGCCTTGGAAGGGGCAGGTGGAAAAACCAGAGGAAGAGGAGATCCCTAGTTATGACCCTAACAATTCTCTGTGCCCGGGAAACACTAGGTCCGGCGGAAAAGTACAGTGTAACTAATAACTTCTTAGATTTACCATGTTCCCAAACTCATTTTAAAATTTATTGTCATTTCAAAGCATTTATGTTGTTAATACATTGTACAAGTAAAAATACTGTGGAAATTTTTTTTATATCTTCCTATTAAGAAGAGCTGATTGACATTTAACTTCTTCAGATTTAAACATGATCATATAAGTAAGCTTTTGTTTTAATATTTCCAGGTGAATCCAGACTACACGGGCACCTTTCTGTTTGAGAATGATTTCCCCGCCCTTCTGAAGGACGGACCCGCACCACGTAAAAAGTTACAGTCAGATTATACTGCAAGAGGGATAATTATATATCAGCTGTTACAATTAGTCATAATTTTATAAATATAAACTCATTGGGAATTTATATCATTAAATAACACTTATCTGTATAAGAAAATGTTCAGAATCCAAGAAAATGCAATGCTATTAATCGTTGAAGAAGATGCTAAATTATGAATCAATGTAATGTTCCTTTTCAGCCCCGAGCCCTGACCCCCTGTTTCAGTCGTCCCCTGCCTACGGGACGTGTCAGGTGATGTGCTTCCACCCCCGGTCCGACCTGACCCTCCCCCTGATGTCCCAAACTGAAGTCAGAGAGGTCATTGATAAGTGGGCAGAAATCAACACAGACCTGGGAAAGAAATACACCTGGGTACAGGTGTGTGAACGTCTATGTAAATTTTGCATAGTTATGAGGATGGAATTTATCATTTGGAACCTCTGCTATTTTTTTATTTAATTCAATGGTCAAGTGTAAGAATTGAACTCATGTTAATATTTCAGATTTTTGAAAATAAAGGAAACATCATGGGCTGTTCTAATCCCCACCCACACTGTCAGGTAAGTGTTCAGGACATCTAATCACAAAAAATTGTAAGTTTACGACCACGACTTGAACTCATCCTAAGTTTTCAGTGAATTAATATCCCAATTTGTCAGGTGAGAGTTAAGGGCCATAAGCTCATCTGAGCCTAAACTCAAGTGAGGTTTTCTCAGTGAAGGATCTCTGGCTTCTGTCAATTCCTGTAAACTTATTTTACGTTTTGAACTTATTTCAGGTGTGGGCCAGTTCCTATTTTCCAAATGATCCCGCTAAAAAACACAGAACACAGAAAGACTATTATGACAAACACAAACTCCCAATGTTAGTGGACTACGTTAAAAAAGAACTCCAGAAACAGGTCAGTTAAGATTGGATGTAAACCTTTGGTTTGGACTGAATTGTCTAATCACAGTTATACTGTTATTCATGGTTTATAATAAAAAACATGGTGGTGACTGGTGATAGTCTTAGCCTTGACTGATATTTTGTTTTAAATGAATCACGTAATTATTTTATTCCCACATATTCAATATTTATTCATACTTTTGTCATGACTCAAAAGAAGATTTACTGACTGTTAATCCATTATCACAAATTCTCCATGATGAGTTTATGATTTTGTACCACTACCTATTAGAATTTTTTTTTTAATTTCTAAGTGACTTTTAATTTCTGTGTTTGTTTCTCCAGGAGAGGTTGGTCCTACAGAATGACCACTGGGTTTGGCTGGTTCCCTACTGGGCCGTCTGGCCGTACGAGACGATGCTCCTCCCCAAACGACACGTTCTACGAATCGAGGATCTGAATTCGGAGGAAAGGGACGGTAAGATCTTATTATCAAAGATTAAAGTGAAGGGACAGAAAATGTAAGAAATGATCAGGTGCAGATCCAGGAATTGAAGTTAGAGGGGGCACCAAAAATAGGCAGGGGGTTTGGGGGCCGCCTTGAGGCCTCCAGTGGGTCCAGGGCAAAGCCCTGGTGGGGGCCAAGGGGGCGAAGGTTCTGGATTCTAGAGATTTTGTAGGGTAAAAAAGAGGTCTACCAAGTAGACATATTTACATTTTCTAGACGAAAGTGTGATTTATGCTAACTTTGATAATTTTGGGGGGGGGGGGGGGGGGGCGCACCAGGGCACCCCCCCTTAAATCCGCCACTGATGATGAAAGTGAAAGTTAAGCACATAAACTGGTGCATTATTTTTAACTCAATTATTGTTAAGTTTTGAATTTTACAGAAAAATTATTAAATTTTGTGGAAATTCTTATCAGATGGATACAGCAGAGAATTGTATGCAATGATAAGCACCTGTAACATTAACTTTTGTAATTTTTCAGCATTAGCGGACATCATGAAAAAGCTCCTGACAAAGTATGACAACATATTCGAGGTCTCATTTCCTTACTCCATGGGCTGGCATGGTAAGGGATTTAGATTAAACCCAGCTATAAGATGTACATCTCCTGGACATTAATTATTTATATATACACACTACCCAACAAATAGCTATCCAAAGGACCAAGGCAATCTCAGTATTCAATTATAATACCTTAGGATCAGTAGGAATGGTTTTCACTATGTATTGATATACCGCTGTATAGAGTATTATTCACGTATTACTGGTTACAGGTGCCCCTACAGGGGAGTATCTCCAACAAGATAACAGCCACTGGCAGCTCCATGCTCTTTACTTCCCCCCTCTACTGAGATCAGCTACAGTCAAGAAATTCATGGTGGGCTATGAGATGTTGGCCCAGTCTCAGCGAGATTTAACAGCAGAACAGGTAATGAGACACAGAAGGTGAATTTTTAATGAAAAGGTAGTTTGGTGTAATGAAACTTAAACAGGATAAATATTAGAAAGATATTAAGGATATCAATACCAAATCAGATTTGCCTACCAGTCCATGTAATAATCATTCTGATGTTCTCCAAATTCCTTGATTTTGTAGAAACAGATTTTTCTTACACTATGATCCATGTATGTTAAATCACAGGAGTTCGCATACCTATCAATTTTACTGAAATTTTCAGTAAATAAAAAAAATATGTGTTATTATTATAGGTTTTTTTATTTACTGAAAATTTTGGTAAAATTGATAGGTAGGCAAACTCCTGTGGTCAAATGAAAAATGTTTTGTATCATGATTACAATGGAAACCAGATCAAACAAATTTTCCTAACAACCAATTGCATGTAGTTGTTAATTAAATTTAATATTTGACTTAAGTTTTATTTAATTTATATAAATTTTTAAATCAAAACACTAAAAACAAAATCATTATACAGATTCACCACTTAAAAAATACTATATATTTTTTCAGGCAGCAGAGAAGCTGAAAAGTTTACCAGATTTGCATTATAAATCAAAGAATTCTTAACGAATCCAGAGACTTAGTGCTTTCCAATTTACCAAATCTGCATTATACACCACAGAAACCTTACCCACAGACTTCGCGCTGGGGTAGTGCCAAACGTCAGGGTCCCTGCTGTGTTCTGATCATGTATAGTATTATAAATAAAATGTTTTATCTGCTGATGATGTTTTATTTATCTTTGAACATTGATTAGAATGATGATCATTTCACTTTGTGTCGCAGTGTTTTTCTGTGGAAGTTTACTATAGACTTTTTCTATGACACTTGCTCTATTTTTTATGGGCACAGTTCTGTTCATTTTTAGCTCTTCTGAGCCAAAGGCTCAAAGAGCTAATGCTATGGCGATTTGTGCAGTGTGCGTAAACTTTTTAGAATATGGGCCAAAACTCAAGAACCCCTTGGCCAATCAGTACCAAATTTGTCACAGGGTATCCTTGGCCCAAGGGCTACAATTTATACTAAAATAAGGGTTGGGACCCTTAAACAAGGGGAGATAATCAGGAAAACAAAACCAAAAGTACTGGTTGCTAAAAAATCTTCTTCATAACCACCAGACAGAATTCTTTCGAAGATTGTTGACCAAAAAGAGGTCAATGTGACCTACTTTTGACATTTTATGGCTATATTTAATTATATCTGGTACTTATTGGCTCGGAATTATCAAACTTTGTCAGTTGAGGCATCTTAGGGTTTCATTGAATGTCCAACAAAGAGTAGGTCATGGTGACCTAATTTTAAATATCTCAGGTACTTATTGGTTTAGAATCATCAAATTTTGTCAGTTTAGGCATTATGGGTTTTTAAATAACATCGACCAAAAAGTAGGTCACCATGACCTACTTTTGACATTTGATGGCTATATTTAATTGTCCCCCGCTTTCGCGAAAGCGAGGGGACATTAAATCTCATTCGTCTGTCTGTCTGTCCGTCAGTCTGTCAGTCGGTCAGTCTGTCAGTCTGTCCGTCACAAAAACTTTAACCTTGCCCATAACTTTTTATTTAGTGGAGCTATGACTTTCATATTTCACATGTGTATTCCTTGTGACAAGACCTTTCTTTGGGTACCACCAAATTTGACCTTTTGACCTTGACCTTGGAGTTTTACATACTTTTACACAAAAATTCCAAACTTTTACTTTGGCCATACCTTTTTAATAGTAGGTACTAGGACTTTCATATTTCACATATATATTGTTCGTGGCAAGACCTTTCATTGGATAACAACAACTTTGACCTTTTGACCTTGAGCTTGGAGATTTACGTACTTATGAAAAAACTTTAACCTTGACCATAACTTTTGAATGGTGAGGACTAAGGCTTTCGTACTTCACATATGTAATCCTTGTGAGAAGACCTTTGATTGGATACCAACAACTTTTACCCTTTGACCTTGACCTTGGAGTTTTAACTACTTTTTAAAAACTTTAACCTTGGTCACAACTTTTAAACAGTGGATACTAGGACTTTTATATTTCACATATGTATTTCTTGTGGCAAGACATTTCATTGGATACCAACAACCTTGACCTTTTGACCTTGACCTTGGAGATTTATGTACTTATGAAAAAACTTTAACCTTGACCATAACTTTTGAACGATGAGGGCTAGGGCTTTCGTACTTCACATATGTAATTATTTTGAGAAGACCTTTGATTGGATACCAACAACTTTTACCCTTTGACTTTGACATTGGAGTTTTTAACAACTTTTTAAAAAACTTTAACTTTGGTCACAAGTTTTGAACGGTAGATACTGGGATTTTTATATTTTACATATGTATTCTTTGTGGCAAGTCCTTTCATTGGATATCAACAACTTTGACCTTTTGACCTTGAACTTAAAGATTTACGTACTTATGAAAAAACTTTAACCTTGACCATAACTTTTGAACAGTAAGGGCTAGGGCTTTCATACTTCACATATGTTATTCTTGTGAGAAAACCTTTCATTAGATATCAACAACTTTGACCCTTTGATCTTGACCTTGAAGTTGACTTACTTTAAAAAATTTTTTTTTACTTCTCCATAACTTTTTAACGGTCAGGATTAGGGTTTTCATCCTTAAAAAAAATCAACTTCCATGTTACTTTCTAAATAAATGACATATGATAAGATGTTCATATTACACACAATATGTTATAAAAAATAACATCTCACCCACAAAGACACCGAAAGCGGGGGACCCCAATTCTTTGAATTTGCTTGTTATCTCTGGTACTAATTGGCTTAGAACTGTCAAACTTTTGATGATGCATCTTGGGTTTTCAGAGAATGTTGACCAAAAAAGTAGGTCATGGTGACATACTTTTGAATATCTCAGGTACTTATTTAATTAGAATCATCAGTCTTTATCAATTAATGTATCTTGAGTCCTCAGAAAATTTCAATCAAAAGGTAGGTCACTGTGACCTACTTATGGTATTTTATAATTACATTATAATATCTTCAGTCTTAACTGGCTATTTTGGATCTTATGATACTAATAGAGTTAATAGAAGTGATAGATTGCACAATTTATCAGAAGAGGATTCAAGGCCCTTGGGCCTCTTGTTCTACTTCAAAGTCCTCAACCATTTTTAGCACACATAGATAAAGTCAATTTCAATGACAAGGGCATTAATCCCGAGTAACTTTCTTTATTAGTGTTGGGGAAAGGGTGAATTCCCTCTCAAAAAATCTGACATGGCAATTTGTTTGACTGGCTTCTTAAGGAATGGGGTTAGAGGATTGGTTGGACAATTCTCATGTACAAGGTTAGGTCTTTCCTTCATATATTTATGAGTCTTATTAACAACTCACTAGGGAGCGACAAGAATTTTTAACGGTTGAAAAATTAATTCTTATTTCTGCTTCTTTACTCATTCTATTGCCAACTGTAAACAAATTCTGAGGTGCATTATTTTGCTGTTGCATGAAACACCCAATAACAAAACATAAAACTGATTTACTTCATTGAATTATTTTTATAGCTAGAATAACATGTGGAAAAGGAAACTAGAACAACAATTCCTTATAAATACAAATATATGAAAATTTAATCTATACTTCATGAATATTGATAGTTTTCATACAACTACCATAAACAGTAACAAGAGGCCCAGGGGCCACATCGCTCACCTGATTGGCTAGGAAAAAGCACATATCAGATCAGAACTGAAAGTTTACTGGGGGGGGGGGGGGGGGGGGGGGGGGGGAGGGGGCTTGAATTTTAACCCCCAGGGGATCATGATTTGAACAAACTAGAATCTACACTACCTGAGGATGATTCCCTATAAATATCACTAAGCATGGCTTTGAAGTACTTGAAAAGAAGATTCTAAAAGGTGTCCTTATATATTCCTATGTAAAACTTTTATCGGCCATTGTGGCCCCACCTTACCCCTGGGGGTCATGATTTGAACAAACTTGAATCTACACTACCTGGGACTGATTCCACATGAGTTTCATCTTTCCTGGCCCAGTGGTTCTTGAGAAGATTTTTAAAGATTTTTCCTAAATATTCCTATGTAAAACTTTGATCGGCCATTTTGGCCCCACCCTACCCCCAGGGGTCATGATTTGAACAAATTTGAATCTACACTACCTGAGGATGATTCCACATGAGTTTCATCTTTCCTGGCCCAGTGGTTCTTGAGAAGAAGATTTTTTAAAAATTCTCCTATATATTCCTATGTAAAACTTTGATCGGTCATTTTGGTCCCACCCTACCCCCAGGGGTCATGATTTGAACAAACTTTAACCTACACTACCTGAGGATGATTACATATAAGTTTCATATTTCCTTGCCCACTAGTTCTTGAGAAGAAGATTTTTAAAGATTTCTCCTATATATTCCTATGTATAACTTTGATCGGCCATTTTGGCCCCAACCTACCCCCGGGGGTCATGATTTGAACAAATTTGAATCTACAATACCTGAGGATGATTCCACATAAGTTTCATCTTTCCTGGCCCAGTGGTTCTTGAGAAGATTTTTTAAAATGCCATTAATTTTTCTCTAATTCATAATTATCTCCCCTTGGAAAAGGGTGTGGCCCTTCATTTGAACAAACTTGAATCTTCTTTACCCAATGATACTTTGTATCAAGTTTGGTTGAAATTGGCCCAGTGGTTCTTGAGAAAAAGATGAAAATGTGAAAAGTTTACAATAACAACAACGACGATGACAACGACAGACAAATTTTGATCAGAAAAGCTCACTTGAGCCTTTGGCTCAGGTGAGCTAAAAACGATGCTTCATTTTGATTGGATATTAACACAATTTATTAAGTTCCTTACATTTAAAACAACAGGAAATTAAAATAATTTTGTTGGAAGTGAAGCACAAGCATGTTCACTGAAACCATGTTATTTGGTTAGTCTTTTAATGACACTTTTTTTCCCCCTGAGAGATATATTAATCCATGTACTTTAATAGAGCAGTCTCAAATTTTCTACAAGATGTATTCAGAACTTCCTGTAGGATAGAACAATTTCTTTTTAAAAAAGTGGCATTTACATGATCTATCTTCATCAGATATTGTTCCCCTAAGACTTCACAGTTTTAATCTCGCTAAGATATAATACATGTAACAATCATGGTAGTAAAATCTATCCATTAGATTAACATGTATATAAGAGAATAAATCATTCATTTATTACAGTTAATTTCACCCTTTCTTGTTTTCTAAAATCCCCTTACATCTGTAAATCCACTACTTTTTATATTAAGTCATTGTTCCTCATTCAATGACATGAATTGATGATACTGAAGTAGAAAATCTAACTAAGCCACCTGAAGCACCTGATGCCACAGAGAGGATTGAGGGAGAGAATGTGACCTATCAGATCACTGACCAATCAGATTACTGACCAATCAGATCACTGACCAATTAGATTACTGACCAATCAGATCACTGACCAATTAGATTACTGACCAATCAGATCACTGACCAATCAGATTATTGACCAATCAGTAAGTGCCTTCATTTCGGTTCTAAAGCAATCTGAAATTCACAGAAGTATACAAAACACTGGTTATAGAAAGTTGCAGCCACATTAATCTTAAAATTGTTTCATTACATATAATAATCAGTTAAATCTTGCAAAATCAAAGGAAAATCTACAAAATACATAAGCAGTACTTTTCATCACGGTAGAAAAATTCTAATATTTCTTCATTTTGTTTGGATTGATTTAGCACTCAAATCTTCCATAAGATCAGAGAATTCTCTTGCACTTTACTTTTAGCATAGATTTGGGCAATGCATGGCTTCCATCTGAGTCCTCATCGACTTTAAATTAAGAAACAGTGTTTCATCCATCTTATATTATTAATAAAAAAAAAGCTGAATCTATGCTACAAAATAAAATTATTATCAGTATAAGGTGGACACCGTTTGCGCATATTTACACATATATACATGTATCTCTGGGTGCTGTATTAATACATTTGTTAGTACAGTTGAACTTCGGTATCTCGAACTCCAATATCTCGAATACCATGGATATGTCGAAATGATCTGGAAATCCCAAACACATATTCTTTTAGTATTTTACCTTTGATATCTTGAATCCTTGGATATCTCAAAGTTTTTTCTCAGTCCCATCAGGTTCGAGATAATGAAGTTTGACTGTATTTTAAACAAATCTTAACAAACACTGGAATTTACTCAGCAGCAAAGAAGTTGCATTTTATAGCCCTTTGGAAGCAAGTTTAACAGTAAAGAGCACCAGGTGTTTTTTTCACTGGAGGTTTTTTGGCACCAGGACTATGTCTCTCTCTAACATGTGAGTTGTCACCGGCACACACTTCATGAAGTTGAGACTGACATCGTTTGTGATCGACTCCATTGTCATGGCCATCAGGTAGTTGATTTTCGTCATGGCGGGGAGCATTCTGATCTTGTGTCCGTTATTCACGTGATTCATGTAAACTCTGTAGAGACACGTTATCAGCCAGCCTCCTGTATCCAGCTCTGACCACGCAGCCATACCTGTCATTAAAATAAATCTTACAGGGTTTTAATCCTTTACATTTGAATAACCCCTGGTCAGAAATTTAAAGCCTTATAGTAATATATGCCTGTTACAACAGACTTACAATTATTTTTTTTTTAACTTATCAAATTAAAGTGAGGTGAAGGTTAGGGATGGGTATCACTAAAAATTTCATATCGCGATATATCAGGATTTTTCCCCAAAATATCAAGATAATATCATGATATTTTTACAAGCAATTTTTACAATGATTTTAAATTAACTTTTCTTTGTTTTTCTTAAAAATATGCTAGAAAAATTAAATTTCACTTTTTTTGAAATTTTTATTTTATTAAATTAATCATGTTTGGATGGTAAGTTGCCGTTCCTTTCACTTTTTACAACATTTTTTAAAGACTTTCTGTAATTGTAATTGAAAGATTGAACAAATAAATATATAATTTCTGGACTTTCTAATATGTACCTAAATACCAGTATTTAGGTCTCTGTATCACGATATGTATACGCACCAAAAAATCGCGATATACCGGTATACTGATAAAATTGCACATCCCTAGTGAAGTTGAAGGGAAAAGTCAAGGTAAAAAAAATGTTGATGCTGTTTAAAAGTTTACATAATTATGTATCAGCATTTGAAGCTGGACAAAAAATAAAACAAGAGGCCCATGGGCCACATCGCTCACCTGAGAAGCTTTGACCATTCTGTTCTTTACCAGATTTCCTCCTTGTTATACATAATGCATCCCCACCCTAACCAGCTGATAATAATTTAGACAGTTTGAAATCTACACTATCCAAGGATCCTTCTACATAACTTTCAGCTTTTCTGGCCCAGTGGTTCTTGAGAAGAAGATTTTCAAAGATTTGTCCTATATATTTCTATGTAAAACTTTGATTCCCCATTGTTACCCCGCCCTTTCCCAGGGGGTCATGATTTGAACAATTTAGAATCTATACTACCCCAGGATACTTCCACATAAGTGTCAGCTTTTCTAGCCAAGTGGTTCTTGAGAAGAAGACTTTCAAAGATTTTTCCTATATATTTCTATGTAAAACTTTGATTCCCCATTGTAGCCCCGCCCTTCCCCCGGGGGTCATGATTTGATTAATTTAGAATCTACACTACCCCAGAATGCTTCCACATAAGTTTCAGCTTTTCTGGCCCAGTGGTTCTTGAGAAGAAGATTTTCAAAGATTTTCCCTATATATTTCTATGTAAAACTTTGATTCCCCATTGTGGCCCCACCCTTCCCCCGGGGGTCATGATTTGAACAATTTAAAATCTACACTACTCCAGGATGCTTCCACATAAGTTTCAGCTTTTCTGGCCCAGTGGTTCTTGAGAAGAAGATTTTCAAAGATTTTTCCTATATATTTCTATGTAAAACTTTGATTCCCCATTGTGGCCCCGCCCTTCCCCCGGGGGTCATGATTTGAACTATTTAAAATCTACACTACCCCAGAATGCTTCCACATAAGTTTCAGCTTTTCTGGCCCAGTAGTTCTTGAGAAGAAGATTTTCAAAGATTTTTCCTATATATTTCTATGTAAAACTTTGATTCCCCATTGTGGCCCCGCCCTTCCCCCGGGGGTCATGATTTGAACAATTTAGAATCTGCACTACCCCAGGATGATTCCACATAAGTTTCAGCTTTTCTGGCCCAGTGGTTCTTGAGAAGAAGATTTTTTAATGACCCCACCCTATTTTTGTCTTTTCTTGATTATCTCCCCTTGTGAGGGGACTTGGCCCTTTATTTTAGAAATTTAAATTCTCCTTCACCCAAGGATGCTTTGTACCAAGTTTGGTCAAAATTGGCTAAGTGGTTCTTGAGAAGAAGTCGAAAATGTGAAAAGTTTACAGACGGACAGACAGACGGACAGACAGACAGACGGACAGACGGACAGCTAGACAGACAGACGGACGACGGACAAAATGTGATCAGAAAAGCTCACTTGAGCCTTCGGCTCAGGTGAGCTAAAAAAGGTTTCTTTGAAACTGAGCTTTGAGCTGAGCTAAACAGAAGTCAAGGGAAGGACAGAAGTATGGAAGAAGGACATGACAAATTCTATATGCTCTGGCCATATTCACGGTAGGAAATAACAAGAGGCCCATGGGCCACATCGCTCACCTGAGAAGCTTTGAACATTCCGTTCTTTACCAGATTTCCCCCTTGTTATACATGTTGTGACCCCACCCTACCCAACTGATCATAATTTAAACAATTTGAAAGCTACACTACCATAGGATACTTTAATTCAACATAGTAAAACTTTGATTCCCATTGTGGCCCCACCCTACCCCCAGGGGTGACATGATTAGAACAATTTAGAATCTACACTATCCCAGGATGCTTCCACATAAGTTTCTGCTTTTCTGGCCCAGTGGTTCTTGCGAAGAAGATTTTTCCTATATATTTCTATGTAAAACTTTGATTCCCCATTGTGGCCCCGCCCAACCCCCGGGGATCATGATTTTTACAATTTAGAATCTACACTACCCCGGGATGCTTCCACATAAGTGTCAGCTTTTCTGGCTCAGTGGTTCTTGAGAAGATTTTCAAAATTTTTCCTATATATTGCTATGTAAAACTTTGATCCCCCATTATGGCCCTGCCCAACCCCCGGGGGTCATGACTTTAACAATTTGGAATCTACACTACCCTGGGATGCTTCCACATAAGTTTCAGCTTTTCTGGCTCAGTGGTTCTTGAGAAGAAGATTTTTAAAGATTTTTCCTATATATTTCTATGTAAAAGTTTGATTCCCCATTGTGGCCCTGCCCAACCCCCGGGGGTCATGACTTTAACAATTTAGAATCTACACTATCCCAGGATGCTTCCACATAAGTTTCAGCTTTTCTGGCTCAGTGGTTCATGAGAAGAAGATTTTTCCTATATATTTCTATGTAAAAGTTTGATTCCTCGTTGTGGCCCCGCCCTATCCCCGGGGGTCATGATTTTTACAATTTAGAATCTACACTTCCCCAAGATGCTTCCACTTAAGTTTCAGCTTTTCTGGCCCAGTGGTTCTTGAGAAGAAGAATTTTAAAGATTTTTCCTATATATTTCTATCTTAAAGTTTGATTCCCCATTGTGGCCCGCCCTATCCCCGGGGGTCATGATTTTAACAATTTAGAATCTGCACTATCTAAGAATGCTTCCACATAAGTTTCAGCTTTTCTGGCCCAGTGGTTCTTGAGAAGAAGAATTTTAAAGATTTTTCCTATATATTTCTATGTAAAAGTTTGGTTCCCCATTGTAGCCCACCCTATCCCGGGGGGTCATGATTTTAACAATTTAGAATCTGCACTACCTAAGGATGCTTCCAAATAAGTTTCAGCTTTTCTGGCCCAGTGGTTCTTGAGAAGAAGATTTTTAAAGATTTTTCCTATATATTTCTATGTAAAACTTTGATACCCCATTGTGGTCCCGCCCTATCCCCGGGGGTCATGATTTTTACAATTTAGAATCTACACTTCCCCAGGATGCTTCCACATAAGTTTCAGCTTTTCTGGCAGAGTTTTTCTTCATCAGAAGATTTTTAAAGATATTTTCTATATATTTCTATGTAAAAGTTTGATTCCCCATTGTGGCCCCGCCCTATCCCCGGGGGTCATGATTTTAACAATTTAGAATCTGCTCTACCTAAGGATGCTTCCACATAAGTTTCAGCTTTTCTGGCCCAGTGGTTCTTGAGAATAAGATTTTTAAAGATTTTTCCTATATATTTCTATGTAAAACTTTGATTCCCCATTATGGTCCCGCCCAATCCCCGGGGGTCATGATTTTTACAATTTAGAATCTACACTACCCCAGGATGATTCCACATAAGTTTCAGCTTCTCTGGCCCAGTGGTTCTTGAGAAGAAGATTTTTAAAGATTTTTCCTATATATTTCTATGTAAAACTTTGATTCCCCATTATGGCCCCGCCCAATCCCCGGGGGTCATGATTTTTACAATTTAGAATCTACACTACCCCAGGATGATTCCACATAAGTTTCAGCTTCTCTGGCCCAGTGGTTCTTGAGAAGAAGATTTTTTAATGACCCCACCCTATTTTTGTCTTTTCTTGATTATCTCCCCTTGTGAGGGGACTTGGCCCTTCATTTTCACAATTTAAATTCCCCTTTATATACGAATGCTTTGTACCAAGTTTGGTCAAAATTGGCCCAGTGGTTCTTGAGAAGAAGTCGAAAATGTGAAAAGTTTACAGACGGACAGACAGACGGACAGCTAGACAGACGGACGGACGACGGACAAAATGTGATCAGAAAAGCTCACTTGAGCCTTCGGCTCAGGTGAGCTAAAAAGTGGTAACAAAATACCAATGGGCCAGCATGTATGGTAAATGGTATACATGAACATTAATATCATAAATAATGTATTAAATGCAGGAAAACTGTGGAATCCTCATTGTTCATGGGTGACCAGAATTTGAGGATTTAGAATTTTTTGGGTCAACTTTTTAAACAACTACATGTATACCCAATCCAATGAAATGCTATGATCAAAAAGTTGTTTTAAATTACCACTGACCTGATGGACTTGCCATCACTATCATACAGTTGTGGAAACACGGTGGGGGCGCTATGGCAATCTCTTCCTCCATTGAGGCACGTAGACGACCAGATAAGTCAGAGAACAATTTGTTGTTTTTCCTGAAATTTTCTGCTCTTATTCCCTTGGCATCCATCCTAGAATGGGATTCCACTGTAAAAGTAAAGAATCATTTTTTATGTTTTATCTAATTATTCAACTCTGTCAAATCAATTCAATCTTTACTATAGTAAATAACATGAAGAACTTTTTCTTGTATGGTTTAATTTACAACAAACTATATACATGGTCACGCGGAAAACATGTGCCACCATACTTAATTAATATACATTAAAGGCATATAGTGGGAGTCTATGAAATCCATGTAATTTTCCACTCTTATTACTACAGATGAAACAGAAAAAGAGGTTCTGCAAAATTCTGACCCCGTGGGAAAAGAAAGTCTACAGTATGACAGCAGAATGCCAATTTTTACACCCGCTAAAGAAGTCCCCTATATGGTACTTTGTACCACTGGGTTTATCTTCATACCACTGATTCAAACTGCACTACTTCATACCACTGGAGTAGATCTTACTGTTTTGAACTACAGGGTTATTTTGAGATGACATAACAGGTTGTGCTGATGGGATTGGTTCTTCCCTGAATTCTGATTGGATCCTGATAGACACGCCTCCATCGACCATGTCACCTACGGTTTTTTCTTCACCAACCCTACTCCTACAAGCCTAGACAGAAAAAAAGACCAATGTTGAGCTCTGTATGATAACAAGGGTCCCATTCATATAGAATCAAACCGCACTATACCATATATATGACCTTTTTTCCTGTGTTCAATCATTGTTTTTTTTTTTAAATCAGTCTTGACCCTTTGTTTTACATATTAAACACTCGGGTACATGTATGTAACATTGGGTAAAATAAATATCACCTGACGTCTTTCTCATCAGTGCTACAGTATTTTATATGTATTTACTTGTATGAAGAAGACTTTCGGCTTCCCTTTCAAGGCCTGACACTTTTGGTCGTCAAACATATCGATGATTTCGCTGGTCTGAATGCTGCCGTCTGTCGTGGAAAATCGGTGTTGGTAAAACTTAATCTCCTGTCTCCTGAATTCTGGATTCATGATGTTGCTCTTCCCTACTTCTGCCTCCATGCCATGGGAACTTATCACCATGACAACGCACGAGATTCTTTGTAGAAGTTCAGTATTAGAGGTCACTGCAGAAAATAAGAGAAAAATTTTACAACTTGTTATAAAATGTTCCCTCAGGTCATGTTTCACGAAATCCTCTCTGAGTACAATTATAATGATATATTTTCACTCAGTGTTGTATCTAGTCCGAAAAACCTGACGTTTTCCTAGCTTTTTTACGATTTTGATATTTTACGTGCCAGGAAAATGTCAGAACCGGCGCCTTTATGAAAACTGGGAAATCACCACCTCCAACTGGAGCCGGCATTCTCGAGTTGATTTTAGACACATGCGAACCGAATTAAATTTCAAAGTCACAAGCTATCAACAGTACAATTCTTAAATTACTTACCAATATAGTTTTTATTGTTCATTTATAAAATATACAATCCATTGAAAAGATTTTATCACACTGTTGAGATTTGTCATCATTTTGTACATTTTAAAATCTTGCAAGTCCTGTAACGAAATGTGGAGAGGTATTTTCTTTTCATCGATATTGGTGAGTATTAAAGGCATTGTTCTTTTGATAAATTCTGATTTTGGCATTTAATTAAGTTCGCAAGTATCAGAAATGAACTCCGGTTTGAGAGGGTGAAATTTCCAGTTTTCATAATGGCGCCGGTTTTGACGTTTTCCTGGCCCGTAAAATATCAAAATCGTAAAAAAGCCAGGAAAACGTCAGATTTTTCGGACTATGTAGTATCCAATGGAGGGAATTTTCAAAATTGTTACCTTTATTTATTAAGTCATAATTTTTTTAATACCCCTCCCCTCCCCACCATACAACCCTTCCCACTCATCTCTCTAGCCCTCAGAAAACGACTCTTACAAATATTTTCTCAAGCACCCTGACCATTATCTCCCCTAGTTATTCTACTGAAATCCAGCTCACACGTGTAATTATCAAACTCCAATCCAGAGATGTATTCAAAATACTACCTTTCTTATTCCTAATTTTTAACATCTGTCTTATTCCAAGCTAAAAACTACTGCAAATATATTCTTTCAACCCAGTCAACAACTGTTACTAAACCTTACCTTTATTTTGTATGCATAACATGGTTGTAAATTGCCAATATGTTTGATGAATCAATAATTAAATTGATTTATCCACAAATTGACTTAACTTCACTCACCATCTTTGATCCACTTCATGCATTCTTCATCGGTCAAGTCTTTTCTCCATTGAACTTCAAAGCCTAGATGTTCATGGAACAACTCGTACATTTTTTCTAGATCTCTTTTGACCCCAGGTCTTGGTACTTCACCATTTTTAAAGGTTTCAAACCCTACAAGTAGGGCGAGCCCAGGTTTATTCGCGTCCACCACGACAAACTCTTCTTCCTTGACTTCGCAGTCCTCTGTCTGGACAGGGACCTTATCAACGTAGAGTTCCAGGCGAGGCCCTAACTCTGTCTCATGGACTTCATGTCTGTCTCCACTGCACTCACTGGAAATTACCAAATAGACACGTACATTTACAAGTAACAGGTACACTCTCAAGTTTATCTCTTACAGTTGTCTAAATGATAAAAGACTTTCAAAAAATCAAAACACAAACCTGTTGCTACCAGCGACAAGATTGGCATCTAGTCTACTGGACATAGTTCTTTCTCTTGCTGGGATTCTCAAATGAACATGACGAATGCTAAATAATATACATAAAATATTCCATTAAAACACAAGATCACATCAAAGTGAACCACTACTCTAACCTTGACTTAGTTGACTATTTATAATTTCATGGTTAATCAAAAGCACAACCCTGTCATTTACATTGCTCAAATACTGACATACTAGTACAGTATTCTATCTTAGTATCTAGAGACTTAAAACTTAAGGAAATGTTCAAAGACAAACCAATTTTGGCATATAAAAAACACAGGAATTTAGGATTTCAATCTAAAATGTTTGAAGTTTACTTGAGCCTTTGGCTTAGTTAATAATCCTCGAACCAAACAATCATGATGTCGGTCATGTCATCTGGTCATTACAAGCAACCACAGAACGTATCTAAATTTATTCAAAGTTATATATAATTACATTACATACTCACTGTCATGATATAAATAGAATAAAGATGAGTGATTAGATTAGTCTGTTTTCAACCACTTCCACGAACTCCGAACTGGGATAAACAAACCGAAAGTAGATGTAAAATACGGAGCGGAAAGGTCGTCATTCCGAAAAGATGTCATATTCCAGTCGATGAAAGATTGTGTTTCAATTCGCTATCGTAATAATCGGTATTTCGTCGGAAGAAAAAGAGGATGGGGTGTTACTTAGATGTTTTATCGGATCACTTTCTTTTATTTGTTCATCATAACAATGTACACTTGCAATACAGAAAAGAACCCCCCCCCCTGAGAAACATATGACATTTCGGCGCTTCATTCAAGCATTTATCAAAGAAAAATTTTAAAAAATGTTTTATAACATTATAGACAAAGTTCTGCTTATTAAAATCTTAAAGTTTGATTGTTCATTCAACATCAAACTTTCTCTGTTAAAAACATTCTGTTTTGACTTACGCTTTTTCTCAGTTTTTGATCTTGAAGCGGCGATGCTTGCAGTATGAGACACAATTAGTGCCCATGATATTTCCAACATATCGTTGGAAGGATTAAAACACTTTCTTAGATGATTGATACTGTCAAAGAAAGCCTCAGACGTCTTTTTATAGTAAGCTTCAGGGAACTTATCGTGTGTAGAATGTGTAGAATCATTAAACATGATTTCCTAAATTTTATTTAATACATTTGCTAAAAAATTGCAAATTGTTCGAGGCAATCTTTATAAAAATGTTTGGTTGCCCTATCCCGACCGACCGACTAAAATTGGCCCCTTTCAGAAACTTTTTTTAAATTCCAGGTCAATTTTTTTTATTCATCTTATTCGTCAACAACTATGTTGAAATTTTTCGGGTAAAAGATTGTCCTTAGACGTATATTACTACCGTCCCATTAAATTTACCCTGAGTGGGAGGGGTCAAGCAAACATTATTTTAAAGATGGCCTCATTTTCAAAATAATTTCAAAAGTTTAAATTAAGTCCGAGTTAATAGTTTTTTGGTCTAACATCCATCTATCACCAGTAAAATCACAAAGTCGACTTCTCAACAACCACTGGGCAAATTTCAATCTTGACGCAAAAAGACATCCTTGGGCAAAATGGAATTTACATTTGTTCAAACGAATGCTGAGCCCTCTTTCAAAGGCAGATAATACACAATCAGTGAAAATTTAATGGTATCTTTTAAAAGAAATCATCTTCTCAAGAACCAATGTGTCAGATCATATGAAACTTCGGTCAAAACTTCAATACATTGAACAGGTAAATTTTGTTCAAATCATGCCCCATGGGCTAGAGTGGGGTCACAAGTAAGAAGTATATCAAAGTTTTACATAGGAATACATACGGAAATTCTTTCATGAACAGCTAGCCTATGATTAGTCACATTTCAAAGAAAGCATCAATCCTCATGTGGTGAAGATTTAGGCTGGTCCATGATCCTGCCTCCTGAGATTAGGGTGGGGTCCCAATGACCAAACAAAAAAAAGTTTAACATAGAAGTGTACAGGGAAAATCTTACAAAAAATGAGTCCAGCTGTATAGGTGGAGTGGAATGGAGTGAAATTACAAAGAACAAAAACGTTACAACCATTTTATTTCTTTGTAAAATTTTTCATCCATTTTGTGAGTGCTGAGTCTACACGTAGTAGAAATATGAATATGACAATAGACAAAGCATAAACAGTGAAACTGGTCATTGCTTCAAACACAAAACGTGGAGCAAATATCTTCCACACCATTAAGTGTCTTCTGTGTAGAAAGGCAGCAAGGACAGATCCACAAATCTACAAATACAAAAACAGTTACTGTTAAAATCTAAATGTTGATTTTATTTTTTTTAGTTAATCAAAACATTGCATGAGCATAATTATTTACCTCAAAAATTGCATAACTTGCTGAATGGCTTGAATATTTACCCAATTTTGAATAAAGATATTAAAGGCTCTGGAATTTTGCAGCAGGGGAAGATAATTCATTCCCTATCATCCTTTACTCAGAAATTATTTTTGATTGATTGTCTGCCTGTTGTTTCTTGCAAGAATAAAACTTTTACTTGAAATTCAGGGCCATAAGCAGTGAGACATTTCTACTGTGAAAAACGATTCCATGAAAACCTGTACGTTTACATTTAGTGCTGGGAATTGGTAAAGCAACACAATCTGATTAAAATCCTGAAGTTCCCTTGATCTGCTTACATAGCCAGCTATGTGAGTGGATCAAGGGATCTGATTTTAATCTGATTCTAAAGCAACAGTAACAACTTATGTTGATGCAGCACTGGGGCCAATTGAAATCCACATAGGCCATGGATGTCGGACAACATTTGCTATACATGTATATAGAATATGACAAAAACAGACGGAGGATGATTGTATAAACTTGTACTGTACAATTTTAGTGTATTATGTGTTGCATGTCCTTAAAGTTTAATATTTCGATTCAGTTCAATAATTTATATATTAAAGCATATTCTACTAAAAATCTCACCTTAAATCCCTGATATAGAAAGACATATGAGTATATTCTGAATATCTGCATTCTGAAGTTTTCCTTGTTGTCATGGAAACAGAAATCTCCAATCCAGTCAGGGTTGTCCTTCCTGTTGACCCCTATGACCCATCGGGTTATCAGTCCACCTGTTTTAGGCCAGAATAGGATCAAAGGGCATATAACTGCTGCTAGCACATGAGAGGAAAATGTGTTGAGGTGAATGAGTATTGCTGGCAGAATGTTGTTGGTGAAATCTCCATGGAGACCAATAAATGCTGACTCCCAGCGAATGGTTGGGATGGTTGCCTGGTGACCAGTGGCGTAGAAGAAAACAGAGGCTAGCACACAGAGGAAGACTAGACTGGTCCACAGAGACACAGGCAAATCTAAAAAATATATTTACATTCATGTATATCAAACACATGCTTTAATTAAAAATTTCTCATTCCAGAATGCTTAGAGATAGTTGACACAATTGATCTACATCCAGGAAATATTTTAACACACAGCACTATTTTTTTTTTCAGTTTAGTATCAAAATGGTCTCTGTAGTTTGAAAAACTTTAAATAACTCATGTAATGCAAGATATTTCAGTGCTCATGTTCCCTTATAATGACAAACATACCCCAGTATTAATTCAATTCTTAACCTATGTTACATTAGTTAAAAATATTCAAAAATAATGAACACAACACTTTTAACCATTGGTGTTATTTATAATTACAGAGAATGCTTCACACTTACTTATTGTTTCTCTGATTGCGATGATTTCAAGAAGGCAATATACAGAAAAAATGACGAGCAACAAACTTGGCATCAGTCCATCACCTAGCAACAGGCCAAGAAGCACCAAGCCCACAGTTACCATAGCAACAGTGGCTGCTGTAAAGGAGGTGGCCAGTCCATAAACTAATGGAGGTTTATCTTCCTTCTCCTCCAAATTCTGTTTTAGCTGATGGTAAATATTGGGTATGAGTTGCTTATCGTCTTCCATAACCAGCTGTTTTGATCTCAGCACAACAAAAATACAGAGAGGGTCATAGATCAGAAGTAAAAGGAACAGAGCGACCAGAACATACATTACCCTGGGAAGGAGGACCTGCTGCCAGGGAGGAAGGCTGTCCAGAGATTTCTGAGGGAGTCCCTGTAATGCCCAGTGAAGGGAGCAAAACAGGGCAGACAAGGGGAGGAGGTAGGTTACCCCCAACACAGGGGGACGGAAACCATTCAGATTCCCGAAATGTTTCATCACCTGACGAATCACTAGCACCATGATGACTAAACAGACCAGAGTGAAGAAGTACCGGACATTCTTCACCCCTTCCTGACTGTTTAGATTTCCCAGAGGCTGCAGGAAGACGGAGGCTTCACATTGGTGCTGTTCTTCCCGACACACTCGGAACACCGCTGACAGTCTCAGGAACAGACTCCAGGCCAGGGTCAGGAAAATCAGGACCAGGGCGGGGTGGGTCAGGACTCTCATGATGTCAAAGTGTCGGGGCGGCTTCTGCTTTTTTGTTTTGGGATCTACTGGTGTGTCAGACAGTCGTAGGACATGTTTTAATGTGAAGAATGTGAGAATCCATGAGAGAGATTGAAGCAAGTACATAGTTATAGAGTCCTCATTGACAACAAAGCTGTTGGAGAAGTAAGTCACAAAAGTGAGAAAAGTTATAAAAACAGCGAAAACAAACTCCAGAGATTCAATTCCTAAATCATGTTCTTCTTTGGCATTCAGAATAAGGGGATTCTTGCTCTTGAAATTATAAATCAACAGCGAAACTCCAAAAATGAGACAACTTCCCATCAAAAACACCATCATTGCACTGTAGCTTTCACCGATAAAAAAAGACTGAAACACAGCGAATGCCAGATAAACCAGGGAAACCAAGAACACAACCAGAACTGTGGCGGGAATGTCCTTCTTCCACCAAAATGAGATCTTTATAAAGTAAACATTAACACTCAGGGCTAAAAACAGAGTCAGGACCCCAATGCACATAGACATAACATCAAACTGGGCCCAGACCCCCTCCGCTGTCCCCCCAACTTTGTCGATGTAGAACGTGTATTTGTCTCTGAGATTCCGCAGCTTCTCCTCCATTAGGGAACTTTCCCCGTCCTGGACTGACTCCGACAGCAGGGTGTTTAACTCGGACTCCGCCGTGTCGAGGACGCTCTTCAGCTGGTAGTACGTCTGGATGGGGAAGTCCGACGAATGCTGGAAGTACTCCTGTAGGTAAGTGTTGATCTGGTGAGCATTCAGTCTCAGGGCCTTCACACTGTGAAATAACTGGAGAAAAATAAAAAAAAGATATATAATCTTACTTAAACTTCAACCACACAAGTTAATCATTTTAAAGATATAACCTTACAGAAACATATATTGGTTAGGATGCTCAACCACACACAGATTTCAATTAATTTCCATTTCTTATTATACATCTCTAAGAAAAAAAAAAAATACACAAAAAAATTTGTCGCATATATAAAAATTGAAATATAATTTTTTTTTTTTCAATGAACTGTATAATTAGTTTTAATCATATTAAAAGTTTTAATCATACACTAGTCACTGTATCAATAAGATCTTTTTGATAAAGAGATAAATTAAGATAACAGCTGCATCAGTGAATTCTTTTGACAATAAACTCATTAATTTCTCTCTAATTTAAATTTAAATATTCAATATATTTATTAACATAAACATTTGTTACAGATTGCTGTAAAGTATATAATGAAAAATAAGTTTTTACAATATAACATTTTTAAATAAGTGGATTATGAAATTTAGAATTTAAAAGACATAGTTTTTTTTAAAAAATTCACTTTAATTAAAGGTCACAGTGACCTTGAAATTTTACTTTAGATGTATACTTTTGCCAAGTTTGAAAGCTCTAGGTCTAATAGTTTTCTAGTTATGAGCCTGACAGGATTTTTCCATATTTTGCAATAGCATCTTTGTTGCAAATATATAAAAATTGAAAATATAATTTTTTTTTTCAATGAACACATATATAATTAGTTTTAATCATATTATACAATACTAATTTAGTTTTAATCATACTCTAAAACATCAATTTGTTTTAATTACATTACATCAATTGAAAGATCTTTATCTGGACTAGCCATCAAGAACTCTTAATTAGCACAAGCAACTATGAGGCTCCCAAGAGATAAATTAAGATAACATCTGCATCAAATCTAGAGATGCTCTTAGCTCCTGACAATAAACTCATTAATTTCTCTCCAATTTGACATGCAAATTTCTGCTATCAAAGTTCTTCTTGACCAGTGCTTGATAATTATGAGAGAAACTGAGCATAAACATTTGTTACAGATTGCTGTAAAGTATATAATGAAAAAATAAGTTTTTACTTAATTTAACATTTTTAAATAAGCATACAACTATATTTTTACATTGTTTAGGATTATGAAATTTAGAATTTAAAAGACTTAGTTTTTTAAAAAAATTCACTTTAATTAAAGGTCACAGTGACCTCGAAATAGACCGCGACACACCTTCTACTTTAGATGTATACGTTTGCCAAGTTTGAAAGCTCTAGGTCTAATAGTTTTCTAGTTATGAGCAGGACAGGATTTTTCCACATCTTTATTAAAGGTAAAGTGCGCGACACACCGTCTACAAAGATTGTAATCCTAGGCCTAATAGTATTCAAGTTATGAGCCGGACAGGAATTAACGGACGGACGGACATGAAGCCTATAAGATAATATGTCCCGTCTTAAGACGGGCGTATAATAAACAAAAAAGAATATCTAGTGCATAAAAATGAGAATGGAATTTAAAAGAAATTGTCACTGTATTAATAAGATTGATAACACGAGTAACATGGTGAATTCTTTTATCTAACAACATGAACAATGTAAATTTATATAGAACATATTTATTAACACTTCTGATTTTTTTCACATGGAGGTTTTCCATCTGTGCAGTGAGTGAAGAGGTTAAAGGATCAGCAGGATCACGTCAGAAAAAAAAAACATGAAACCAAAATACTGAGAGAAAAGATTTAAAATGATTGTTAATGAACTTTATAAGTACATGTTTTTCAATAATAGAACAAAAATACTACATTAACTTTAAGGTAAATAATAACCTACATGATCAGGTACAGATGTTAGCTGGGAGGGGCTGTACATAAACAGACCAGCCTCCAGTTCATCCCTGCTGTCCCCTCCGTGGTCCCCCGTCCTTGTCATTCCGTGATCCCCAAAAACAAACAGCACAGTATCAGAGGCCATCTGTTTGGTCACATTTCTACAAAAGAAACCATTCTATTAGACATTATTCTACTTGATTACTGTACATGTAAGTGGCAAATGTTTATAACATTTTTATAAGAAGAATAGAACATCTGTCTTTCCTGTAAGTGCAAATTACTAATTTAATTAAAAAATAAACAAAATAATGAATCTTTTATTACACTATCATGTCATTCATCTGTGTCAGTTTTTCTGCCATGGCCGGATGGTCAGGACCGTATCTATGTCCACAGTGATCTACACCCAGAAAATGAGCAATGGCCACATCCCAGTCTGGCTTCTGTAGCTCTGGTAGAAGATTTCTCAGGATTCCATTATCGACTGTGTGCAGATCCTTAACATTGAATGATGGGAAAGGAAATGCTCTTTTGAATCGCCCAGGGTAGAGGCCCATCCAGGTGTCATCTCCCATAAATGTTATCGTCTTGCCCTGTTTAATCAGCTGATCGATGAAGTTATCCTCTGTAATTTCAGAACTAGCGAAATTAGCACCAGCATCAACAAAGGTGGGGAGACTCCCTGTTGTCAGTCCCTTTAATCTCTGTAACGTTGTTGTGGGAGGGTCTGCTAAGAATTTGTACAATTTTGAATTTAAAGGTTTGGTTGTCAATAAATCGTTTATCACAGACAACTTATTTTTGTATGGAATATTGTGTAGCGATTCGTTATCATAGCGCATGAACTCGTACTTCATTGCATCTATGACAATAATGATCGCCCGTTTGTAGCTTCTGTGCATCCAGCACCCTTCACCCCCATGTAGGTCATTTTGATGAGCGAAGTTCACAGCACATGTGCTATTCTTTTCTATCACAACACGCTTCAATAGAAATCCTTTTGCAAAAATAAACATTCCTATCACATAAACGGAAGACAAGAATAGAAGTAAACAAATACATTTCAGTCCTAGAGTCATGGTGCCTCGTATTGTCTGAAAATCATTGAAAGTTTCCTAGCCGGCATCGAGAAAATGAGTTTTTTTCTTAAACCGGAAACCTCAATGTCGGTAATAAATTGTAATAGGATGAAGGAAATGCAATTTCCGAAATGCGTCTAAGAGTTATCCTTCTTTGTACGATAGGTGATGATGATTTAAAAATATCTCCTTTTTTTCAAAAGAAAAGAAAAATCCAAAGCAAAATTTTTTTTAGACAAGATAACTTTAAATATTTTTATGTCCCCGTAAACAAAGATTCGGGGAGTAGTTTTAGCATTGTCCGTCCATCTGTCTGTCTGTCTAGCTGTGTGTGTTTGTCCACGAAAACTTTGCCCATAACTTTTGATTGCTTGAAACTATGATTTTCATATTTCACATGTGTACCGTGCTGATATATCCTGGTATTTGACCTTGAACTTTGAGTTTGACCCACATTTACCAAAATAATTATTCAAACTTTAACCTTGGTCATAGCTTAAAGTCATTTGCACAGTTGGCGCTATGACTTTCATACTTCAAAATTTGTGAAAAGTCAAAAGATCCTTTTAAGGATATAAGTATTTTTGATCTCTCGACCTTGGCATTTAAATTTTGACCCATTAAAAAACTTTAACCCTGGCCATAACTTTTGAATTGTTAGTACTAGGACCTTCATATTTCGAAGATGTTATATTCTTTGTGATAAGACCTTCCTTCGGATATCAACAGTTTTATTCTTTTGACCTGACCTTACAGTTTGACCTACTTTTGAAAAAAAAAAACTTAACCTTGGTCATAATTTTTGAATAGTTTGTGCTACAGCTTTAATATTTTCACAGGTATATTTTTTACGACAAGGCCTTTCCCTGGGTACATTATTTCGACCCTATGACCTTGGACTTTGACCCACATTTTAAAAAAGTTTAATCTGGCTATAACTTTTGAATGGTTTGTGTTTAATCTGTCATAGTAAGTTCACAAGCATAGCATTTTAGACACATTCATTTGGTAACCACATTTTTATCTTTTGATCTTGACCTTGGATTTTGGCTTGCATTTGTAAAACACTTATTGTTATCATTTAATTACTTCTGCCCTTAAAAAAATTATACCGGGTACTACGTATCTGCAGTGGACTAACATAAAGGCAGTTGACTGTTGCAATGCTGGAGGGCGTGGCATCATTATTCAGCGGGTAATACCGTTTTTTAACAAATGTTTCTCAACTAATCAGATTCAACCAATTTACTTGGAAGTATAATATATTTTAGCAACGATCATGTACGTTATAAACATGAAATAGAGGCCTACTCATATCTAGTTTCTCTGATTTAAGACTGCAGCTACTAACTGTTTGATGTTTTTTCACCTACTTCCTTCACGAGGGTATGTTTGCCGAATTACCCGGTATGTTGGAATCTCCCCTCATCAAAAGAGTGTCAAAATGAAGGTATTTTCTCGCGGACCCTGTTGTCCCCGATTCAACCTTATCCCCAGCAGAAGTCAACAGGGGAACAGTGGCGACATTTGATCCTCTAACCCCCGAATCAACAAACCTAGACATCGCTTAACGCGAGGCCCGATACACAGGAATTCAGCAAATAATCGTCAAGTTTTGAAAAGTGATCAGTAGGTGATTTAAGGTACTTTGGGATGAATTAAAGTTCGATTAGAGTTGTCGATCTTTAGACAAGTTGTTATTAATCGCACCTTGCTGTGAGGGTAATCAGGGAAACACACACTCTGGGCACCTGGCTACCCAGAAGTCGGGCCTGAATCAGCCGGATTATTTCATCAAATTTGTCAACGAGATTATCAATAGCCTGTCCAACTTTCTCCTGATTCCGTTTTTCAATTACCGAGCCGAGGGATTAATACCGAGGTCGATTTCACATTAATCACTTTCTAATAATTAGGCTGATTCATCGGTCTATCCTATAAATTGTGCGGCATACCCGTTTCATTGTTATGTTTTTGTTGTATATTTAGATCCAGATTAAAAATAAGATAATTTGGCCAAACAAAGCATGTTCTAGCTACGAACTTGTTCCTACTGTGCAACACAATATCACCCTCAAGAATCGTGTTCAGAATTCAGCATAGGAAATCTGTCCAAAAGAGAGAGAGAGAGAGAGAGTTCACGTTCAATGGTCAAATTAATTTATTCAAAGTTCAACATATCAAAGTTAGTGTACTTAAAGTAAACGAAAATTATTTCGAAAAAAATGCATATGCTATGAAGGTTTTCATATAAAAGTACAATGGACTCCGGACACATCCAGACTTTTTACTACCATTTCTAATTATAATGTCCAAAAGTAAATTAAAACAAACACCTTGATGGCGATATTACGTGGACGACTAAATGCCGAAAGCACTTGGTGAGTTTTGACAGCAACAGTAATTGAAGAGTTTGACAACAGCACTGCTTAGAGATATACAGTAGGAGCACTTGGAGAGTTTTAAAGACAAAAGTCTTAAAAGAGTATTGACGACAGTACTTGGAGAGATTTGAAGGATTTTGACAACAACAGTACTTTTAGAGTTTTGACGACAGAAGTACTATTGAAGAGCTTTGACGGCAAAAGTTCTTGAAAACATTTGTCGGCAAAAGTACTTGGGGAGTTTTGACGGCAGAAGTACTTGGAGAGTTTTGACGGCAGCAGCACTTTGAGAGTTTTGACAAGAAGAGTACTTGGAGAGTTTTGACAAGAAGAGTACTTGGAGAGTTTTGACAACAGTACTTGGGGAGTTTTGACGGCAGCAGTACATGGAGAGTCTTGACCGCAATAGTACTAATGACGAGATTTGAAGGCAGAAGTACTTGGAGAGTTTTGAAGGCAGTAATACTTGGAGAGTTTTGACAAAGAGTACTTGGAGAGTTTTGACAACAAGAGTACTTGAAGAGGTTTGACAACAAGGGTACTTGAAGAGGTTTGACAACAAGAGTACTTGAAGAGGTTTGACAACAAGAGTACTTGAAGAGGTTTGACAACAAGAGTACTTGGGGAGGTTTGACGGAATTTAACAATTAACAACAACAGTACTTTTAGAGTTTTGACAATAACAGCACACAGAGGGCTTTGATAGCAGTTTTTACTTTTGACGGCAACACTTCAGCGGATGTCTTGGCAATGGAATGTTAACGCTACTGTTTATAAACATTCTTCAATGAATACTTATTTTTTTGGATTTAGTGTGCACTTCTTTATAAAATCTGTTTATGTAAAACATTTGTCTTTGTAGTTTAGTACTTTGATTCTCTTATCCGAGTTTCATTCCTTTTCTAGGACGCATACTGTATATTGTGAATTCTTATAATCCCATGGTAAATTTTGTATGAATTGAATAGAAATATGCTCATTGATACCCGATGAGTGAATCTATCGGTTAGTCTGAATGACAGTCCACAGTTTTAATCAGATTCAATGACCTTTTATTCTGTGTTGCTCTATTCGCTATCAAACACTACACCGGAAGTTGTTTTCTGTTCCGGTGACCTAACACACTCACGTTATTGAGTTTCTTTTGACTCCCATTGTCCGAGATCTCGCCTGCCCTCAGTTATTGGGAGTTTTGATTTCAGAAGCTCAAGAACTTCGAGTTATTGCGTGAACCGGAAGTGCGCGTGAACTCTGGAAGAAGGAAAGGCAATATCAATGAATGAAAGTGGGAGAATTAATTAACCGATGGCTGACATAACAGATTCAAGATTTTTATTAAACAGTAGAAAGTTAACAGTTCTGATCCAAATAATAATGACTGAGCCCAAAATCGTAAGCATATGAGTGTCATTTTTTAATCTTTATAGTAGTTTTCTTCTCTTATACCCATTTTCTATAGTTTCTGATTGTATTTTATTCAAAATATTGATAAGCTGTAAAGCTGAAAGTGATAAAGCAGTAAGTAAAGAAGGCACTGAGGCCTTTGATACAAAGATGAGCAAATAAACGCACATCGCGTGATTTCGGGTGAAAGTTTACTTTTAAGCAAACTACGCATCTGATCATGTTTAAAACTAATTATTTCTGGTTTTATTTGAATTGCTTAACTTTGAAATTCTCCAGCATATCTCTCGTCAGAGTCGTATTGTGTAATATACGTATACAGCGCTAATTAGTGTCTTGTTCGAATGCTCACAACTCGTCATCCTGCTCTTCATGCATAAAGTTCTTTCATTTTTACTTCTTGTTAAAATAATTCCAATATTATCCCGCGTGTTTATCGATTTAATCACATTAAGAATTGGCGTTTTCGTCTTTACTTTTTAGTAATAAACTCAATGGCTCGGTTTTTCTTGGTTCATAAAGAGTCAAATCACTCTTTGTTGTTCATCTTCTAAAAGCTTACATTTCTTACAACTTGGTCCAAACACAGATCCGTAGTGTGCAGAAAGCAATTACAGTTGAACACAAAGGTTCCTCCCATTTGTTTATCAAATTGCAGCTTGTTAAATTTAAAATGAGCAGTCGTCACATTGTATGGCCATTTGTATTTCCCTCTTGTAATTTTCCATAGTATAAAAGAAACATCTGAGACAACAGAGGACAACCAACGTTAATGTAATCGGTAATGTAATCATTTCAGTAACTATGAAAGGGATTGCTATATTTCTGATTACAAAAGTCAGAAATCCTCAATATACTTTTCATTGAAAAACGCAAAAAAAATGATAAAATCCAGACTTAACTAAAACTCAACTATATTCATATGTATGTCCCGTATGAACGTAATATTAGCAGTAGTCCTTAATGTTCCTGTGTTTAATTTGAAGATGTATAATTATCACTAAAATTTTTTTATTGTAAAAATTACTTGCAATACTCCTTTTAATTGCCTGTTTTGATTCAGTCAGAATAAAGCCCTGCTGGACTTCATTATTAAAGAAAACGCCAGTAAGGCAAAAGCCACCGAAACTTTTAAGATAAAGTCACGATGGACGTCAGAAAGGGTAAAGTCACGCTAAACTTCAGTAAGTATTAAGTCACACTAGACATCGGTATGGATAAAGTCACGCTGGTATTCGGTAAAGATAAAGTTACTCTGGATGTCAGTAAAGATAAAGTCATGCTGGATGTCAGTAAGGATAAAGTCACGCTGGACGTCAGTAAGGATAAAGTCACGCTGGACGTCAGTAAGGATAAAGTCACGCTGGATGTCAGTATGGACAAAGTCATGCTGGATATCAGTATGGATAAAGTCACGCTGGACGTCAGTATGGATAAAGTCACGCTGGACGTCAGTATGGATAAAGTCACGCTGGACGTCAGTAAGGATAAAGTCACGCTGGATGTCAGTATGGACAAAGTCATGCTGGATATCAGTTTGGATAAAGTCACGCTGGACGTCAGTATGGATAAAGTCACGCTGGACGTCAGTATGGATAAAGTCACGCTGGACGTCAGTATGGATAAAGTCACGCTGGACGTCAGTAAGGATAAAGTCACGCTGGATGTCAGTATGGACAACGTCATGCTGGATATCAGTATGGATAAAGTCACGCTGGAGGTCACTAAAGATAAAGTTACGCTGGACGTCAGTCAGGATAAAGTCACGCTGGTATACGGTAAAGATAAAGTTACTCTGGACGTCAGTAAAGATAAAGTTACGCTGGACTTCAGTAGGGATAAAGTCCGCTGGATGTCACTAAAGATAAAGTTACGCTGGAATTCAGTAAGGATAAAGTCACGCTTGACATCAGTAAGGATAGAGTCTCGCTGAACTTCAGTAAGGATAGAGTCACGCTGGACGTCAGTCAGGATAAAGTCACGTTGGAATTCAGTCAGGATAAAGTCACGATGGACGTCAGTCAGGATAAAGTCACGTTGAACTTCAGTCAGGATAAAGTCATGCTCGACGTCAGGAAGGGTAAAGTCACGCTGGTCTTTAGTAAAGATAAAGAAATCGCTGAATGTCACTCTTGACGTCAGCAAAGAAAAAGTCACGCAGGACTTCAGTAAGAATAAAGTCACGTTGGACTTCAGTAAGGACAGAGTCACGCTGGATATTGAAAAGTCACGCTGGACTTCAGTAGGAATAAAGTCACCTTGAATAAGTCGCGTTTAGCTTCAGTTTGGATAAAGTAAAACTGTACGTCAGTAAAGAAAATGTCACGCTGTACGTTAGTAAAGATAAAGTCAAGCTGGAAGTCAGTAAAGATAAAGTCACGCTGGACGTTAGTAAAGATAAAGTAACGCTTGAATTCAGTAAAGATAAAGTCACGCTGGAAGTCAGTAAAGATAAAGTCACGCTGTACGTCAGTAATGATAAACTGGACGTCAGTATATGGAGAAAGTGACGCTGGATGTAAGATAAAGTGAGGCTCGACGTTAGTAAAGATAAAGTCACGCGAACGTCAGTATGGATAACGTTACGCTGGACGTCAGAATGGATTGATCGATGTTGGACATTAGTAAGAATAAAGCTACGTTTGACTTCAGTATGGATAAATTTACTCTGTACGTCAGTAAAGAAAAAGTCACGTTGGATGTCAGTAGAAGTAAAGTTACGTTATACGTCAGTAAAGAAAACTCACACTGGACGTCATTAAAGATAAAGCCACACTGGAATCAGTAAAGATAATGTCATGCTGGACGTCAGTAAGGGTAAAGTCACGCTGGATGTCAGTGAAGGTAAAGTGACGCTAGAATTCAGTAAGAATAAAGTCAAGTTGGACTTCAGTTTGGATTAAGTCAGGCTGGACGTCATTTAAGATAAAGTCACACTGGAGTCAGTAAAGATAATGTCATGCTGGACGTCAGTAAAGATAAAGTCACGCTTGTCATCAGTAAGGATGACGACGCTGGACTTCAGTAACGATAAAGCCACGCTGGACTTCAGTAAGATAAACTCATGCTGGACGTCAGTAAAGACAAATTCACGGACGTTAGTAAGGATAAAGTCACGCTGGACGTCAGTTTAGATAGAGACACACCAGACGTCAGTATGGATAAAGTCACACTGGACGTCAGTAAGGAAAAAGTCACGCTGGAGTTCAGTAGGGTAAAATCACGTTGGACGTTAGTAAGAATAAAGTCACATTTGACATTAGTAAGAAAAAAGTCATGCTGGACGTCAATGAGGATAAAGTCAAGCTGGGATTTAGTAAGAATAAAGTCACGCTGGACTTCAGTAAAGATAAAGTCAGTACAAAGGAACTGACCAATCGTTTTCGTGCTATCGAAACCAGTAGAACATATCTGGCGAAATAGGAGGGGGACCCTGATTCATTAGGCAGAGATGATATATGAATAATTACATTAGGATGTTACCAGTATTTTTTATTGGTTGTGATTTACCAACTATGTTGTTGGGTTATTCATTATATAATTACCAGTAATATGTTATTGGTTCTTACATTTTAGATAATGTCCTCCCTGTTAAGAGCGTCTGCTGGGAAGAGGGGGCACGTGTATGAATGTAAGCCCTGTGGTTTTAAAGGAGAGAAATTGGCAGTCACTAACCACATCTTCGTCAAGCACCTTACGTATGATGACTATCCCTGCCATTGCACTCTATGTGACTTTGCTGTTGTTCACAAGTCCAAGTTCCTGAGGCACCCCAGATGGCATTTGGAGCACAAGAAGAGGGCAGGGGAGAACTATGACACTGACAGTTCTGTTTTTATGGCAGTCCGTGACAACTCCAAGGTTTTGCAGGAAATGATGAGGTCGTTGACGGTGGAGGAGTCGATCATCCACTGGGAGTCCAGGAGGAGGCCAGCCAAGCCAGAGACTCTCCCTGTTGCCATTTCCTCTTTGCCACCGCCGTCGCTGCCATCCTCCAGCTCCATTTCCTCTTTGCCACCTCCTCAGTCACTTCCCGCAGCTGCTGTACCGACCGAATCTTGCCTGCCCGAGCTGTTGACTGAGGAGGACCAGAAGCTCCTTAAAGAGTTCTTTATCCAGTCATCCCTGAGAGAGGAGAACGCCCGCCTCCAGAGGGAGATAGAGCGGCAGAGGCGAGTTATTCGGCAGAATCAGACCACTAAATCGGATCTTAAGAAGAGGGTGGATTCCGGATCTGATCCTTCTTCAGACTTCAAGTTTGTTCATGATGGCCCCGGCGAGGGGGGAAAATACCATCCTATCCCCCGCAGACGGTCCCCGAGGAAGTCTCCAAGGAAATTGCAGTCCGTGGTAACAGTGCCGAGGAAGATTATTCCGAAGCCCCCGCGACGACCTTCCGAGCACCAGTCTCCTTTGGATGACCTCTTTAGACCTGATCATTTCCGGTACAGTCGTCCCTACTATAATAAGAGACATTGATACATGTATATTTAATTGTTAATTTTGAGCAGTAAGTAATAGTATAGGGATGAAAATATTCATGAAGTATTCATTTTATGCATTAATTGTCAAAAAATTTGTTGCTAATCGGGAGATAATTTTAGGACTGATATGGTTGGTGGATTTTATGTGTAATTTTTTTAAATTGTTATTTCAAGCATTAAGTCTTGTAGTGAGAATTATTTACCTTTTATATTTTTTTCTTGCCGAGACCTTAGTGTCCTTCCTCTTTTCTGTAATCCTGTGAATGAAAATAAGAAAGATTATACATTACTTGTTATTTGCAAGTTAAGTTATGTGTTTAAATTATTAGCATTAGCATGATGTGTACACTGTATTTATGTGCAAGTATAGAAGATGAATTTGTCAGAGGCTGCTAATATTTTGTACATCCATTTAAAACTCATTCTTAAAATGGCAGTTATTAAATATTAATTGAAATATTATAATTCATGTACATTTTAACTTACTTACCTTATCACACTGTACTATGCTCTGCTCATTTTGTCTTCATGAAATTATGATGAACTTCATGTTTTGATTTGGCATTTTGTGTTTATGTATAAAGTTTCTATTACATGTATATTGATTAGTGATATGCATGAAGGTTGGAGTTGTAGTTTCATACTTTGTAAAATTTCTATTTCTTCATTTCTAGAGATGTAAATTTTTGAGGAGTTGATACACATTTTATGATGTAATCTTTGTGAAGTACATCATTTATTTTTGAGTAATCTCCCTTGTGCATATCTTGACTAGCTGTATTCCTGGAAGTCTTATTTTGTTGCTTTTGTTATATGAAATACGTCACGAGGCATTGTGTTTTTGCGTCGCTCTATTATGACGCCACAATGAAAAACTATAACCGCGAATTAGCATGACTAGCTTTCGGCCGAGGGATAAGCTCAAAAAAAACTAACACACAGCGATTTCTGGGGAATTGTTTAGATCTAATTACTTAATTTTATAAAGGGGAAATCAAGAGAGGTATAATAATAAAGATAAAGTCATGCTTGACGTCAGTGAAGATAAAGTCACGCTGGACTTCAGTAAATATAAAGACGCGCTGAACGTCAGTAATGATAAAGTCACGATGGACGTCAATAAGAATAAAGACGCGCTGAACGTCAGTGAAGATTAAGACACGCTGGACGGCAGTAAAGATAGAGTCACGCTGGACATCAGTAAGAATAAAGTCACAATGGATGTCAGTAAGAATAAAGTCAAGCTGGAATTCAGTAAAGATAAAGTCACCCTGGACGTTAGTAAAGATAAAGTCACGCTGGACGTCAGTAAGAATAAAGACGCGCTGCACGTCAGTAAAGATAAAGTCACGCTGGAGATCAGGAAAGATAAAGTCTTATAACTAGCTAAATATAGTGTAACAAATTGTATAATATTTATCCATAAAACAAAGCATAATAACAACGCTGGACGTCAGTCAGGATAAAGTCACGCTGGACGTCATTAAGAATAAAGTCACGCTGGAAGTCAGGAAAGATAAATTTACGCTGGACATAAGTAAGGATTAAGTCACGCTGGACTTCAGTAGGGGTAAAGTCATGCTTAACGTCAGTTAGGATGAAGCCACGCTGAACGTTAGTAAAAATAACTTCACGCTGGACATCATTAAGGATAAAGTCACGCTGGGTTTCAGTAAGGAAAAAATCGCCCTGAACTTCAAAATAAATAGGGCCACGACTGACCTCAGTAATGATAAAACCGCGTGCTGGACTGTTTTTGAACTTTGACTTCAACTCACACGTATAGTACTTTTGTACCCGAGATTAAAACGTCTCGTGAAAACACAATGGCTTGGGAAAACTTAATGACAATCTATAGACAAAATACATTTCCATACGACGTTAAATTCTTTAATTTATCAGATTTGCTCGTAACTCTATCCGACTTATTGATATTCAATTAACTGAAATTGTTCATATTCAATTAAGCAAAATCAATCTGTCGATGAATCTGAGGTGTATTATATTCGATGTGTTGATGTAAAACTCGCTTTGCATAGAAATCCTTATCTCTATATCTCATCCTTCTCACAAAACGACATCATCCCCGACAAGCTCCGTTCATTTCTTTTATATTTACGATTTATAATCGGGAATTTTATAAAACGCAAAAAATCAGATGCTTCAAAGAGATAAAAATTGTGAAAAAAACGTTATTCATCGCCATTAGATAGACAAGTTGGAGCAATAAAACAGAAGTCAATTAATCCATGATTCCAAAGAGCGAAGAGACAAGAGCAGAACTGTCGTCTGTCGCGCTCATTGCCACGGTGATGGATGATCGTCCACATCCTTTACATCTTCACGCACCGGAACGACGAAATCTCGCAAAAAGTCACGTGGTTTTATTGTTGTCACTATGGTGGAACGCTATGAATAAATTGCCACCATTACAATGTCAAAGAAACCGGAAATATTCTCTCTATCAAAGTTGGATTTTATTATCTGTATTTTACAAAATCTATCGCTGTCTTTAGTTTGCTAGTTAAGCATCATGTTGAGAAGAATCGATCTATCAGACATTTCTCTCCATTAACTTTTATTAACCTGTTTTTTTCTCTATGCGAAAAAAATCCATATAAATTTTTGGCATGTTAAAAATCCTATCAAGCCTTTATTGCCCATTAATATTGTTCCAGTATCAAAAAACTTCAATTCATATCTGTTTTGAATTGCAGATTCTGTAAATAGTTTCGAAAATATTGTTCACCACACTGCTCGCCTTAAAGACATACTGCGAGGAGGCGTTCGAAAGTTTATTCCCGACATTCTAACCATAAACTCGTGAGACACTGAACAACTACACCCTCCAAAAATACAAGTTTAATGCGATGTCAGCGAAAGAAAGCTGGGTTTTTCTGAATGGCACGAAAAGTTCTTATTGAAACAGAGGGTTTTTATAAGTGTTTATCTAGTGCAAAAAGTTTGTGGTGAATATTGCATCAGCAGCAGAGTTTGCTTTCACTGAACATATTAATATACAGGTATATCCTTCATATGACTGAATAATTTCATCATCTCTGTTCGAACGCCAAAGACATAGAAAATATTCAAATTCAACTGCAAATCTCCAAGTCAATACTTTTTCTACATTGGAAAAAAAAGATGAGCTTCCACGATTGATACAATTAAGTTATGAAAATAATTATTTTACCTGTACCTGACCTTCTATGTGTACTTACCAAAACATATCTTTTCCCCCTTCATTGGACCAAAAATTGATTGAAAACATTTGAATCGATACAATTAGTTATGATAAGTCAATTTAAATCTATCCGACTTTCAGAAAAGAACATTTTTAAAAACTTTTTAAAAAAAAAAACATTTTTTAATTCTATATTACTAGACATAAATAAATAAATTTCAAAACGTGTTTACATATTCTCGCTACTCTCACTACATTCGATTAAAACTGCAATCAAGAACTATAACAAGATTTGGTTACCGAATTTGTTTCATTTGATTTGAACATATTTTATTGATTATACTATACAAATGGGATTGGGCAAAAGTTCTAAAAACTTATTACGCCCGTTCCCTACATATAAATTATACCAAAACATATTTACATACATGGGTTTCAGCTTAATATCAAATAACAATAATAATAATATTATAATAATAATGTATAATAATCAGAGTAAAACACATTCAATAGAATACATTTCATATGTAATAGAAATGTTGCATAAGATTTACAATTCAAAATAATTATGATATCAACCAAATCGTCCTGACTTTTTTATGAAAGTTTGTACAATAGAGAATAGGTATTCATTTTCAAAATCATTTAACGATTTGTCTCCCCAGAGTAAGGTGTAAGTATCGACAGTATGTAATTTACCCATTCGCAAAAATTTGTCAAAAAATTCTTTCCTGGCTTCTGTATATTTTTTGCACGAGAAAAAATAATGATGAGAATCCTCCACTCTTCCACAAGAACATAGTGGACTCAAGATTACATTACATCGAAAAAGATCGCTATTAAGCACACAGTTATGTCTAAGCCTCGTGTGTATTATATTTAAGCGTCGATTTCCATAACTGAAGTAAGAGGGTGGCATTTGCTTCTTGAAAGAAATAGACTTTTTAAAAATTGTTTCATTTAATCATGGAATCGTAATTCAATAATTATTGCTTTTTTGTCAAAAGGATTAGATAGCTTACCTCAAGGAAAATTATGCACTCGTGCTTCAGGCTCACTAAAAATGGAATTTTTCGGATGGGGAAATATTTGCACTGGCCTAAAAACAGTAATAAATTATACTAATGATGACATGTTTTAGTAAGACTACATTTATATAAACTATAGTTCACGATGAGCATACATGTACAACAATAGTATATAATCTAAATTATATAAACTAAAACGTAATCATAAAATTATAGTACATTGTACAGGATCATAACTAAAACTAAACACATGAAGTTTAAAGTGTAGTACATAATCATGTGAACTATACTTTATTATTACCCGGGTATAACTTAACAGAATTATATATCATTAAAAGTACAGTACATGATCATAACTAATTTATATTGTCATGTTCCGAAAAGTTTGAACAGACATTTCATAATGATAGTAATGCTACAAAACCGTTATAGACGTGAAGAATCGTGCACTCTGGAGTGCTATAATTTTACAGTTGGTTGGCCATGATTTACACAATGAATTGTCTTCGGATTTTCCCCTATCATGACAAGGAGCACACGTTGGTTGTGGACGGTGTACAGGGGATTCTTACTCCCTCATGGCACCTGATCCAACCTCTAATGTTCTTGGAGGTCTTGGTTTTCTCTACTCAGAATTTGAATTTATCTTTAAATGGACTTTTTCATGTGATAATTGTTCGTTTTTCATATTTAATTTATAAATCATTGTTCTCCTTTACTCACGGTCTACACACAAAGATACCCCATCCCCGTGTATGACAGAACGCTGGCGTTCATACCACTTAGTCTTTAAAAGGTTACCATTCAAGCTGGGAATATAATAGTGAGAATATAATCTGACACAGCCTTAGATTTGGAATATTTTGGTCTCATGGACTGTCCTGTATTTCTGTTTGATATAATTTGTTTAACAGCAACGTCCAATGACTTGATATTTTCTTTAACACTATGCCGCCAGACCACGGATGATACGTCAGCAGTCTCTTGGTGTTACACATACTAAATAACACCTTTACTCTATAAAAAGGCACAAACTTGTACGGAACATTAAAGTGCACATTATTTTATCTTTATTTGTCACTACCTCGATACTATGTACTGTTTTACTAGATTATCAAGCAAAGCATAAAATAATTAAATCAGACAACGACATCATTCAAAGCATATTTTATTTTTTTTTTCTCCCCGCGGCTAGAAATTCAATGCTGTTAACAAATCTATTACAGAAATATGGAGGGTAATCGAACACCACCGCAAATTTGAAGAATGTTTTCAGCTCAAGATAAGAGAATTTGGAGCTTCTCATTTAAATGTGTTCTATCGTGCACGGAAGTAGCGACAATATACTTGTGTATCTTAATCCATGTTTAAATTTTTGGCAATGTATCACATACCCGATATCGTTCATCTTCCGAATTTTCTCGGATTGCAATTCAAAATTTATGGTAAATCATACAATTACTGTCACTAACTCTTGTTCGCTTGCGATCAAATGGCGGGTATCGCCTATCGAGCCTAAGGCGAAACAAGGTTCACGCGCCCGCATCTTGGCATTTATCAGCATTGCACGCAGACTGTGCTGCCTAATTAAGTCATTATCATACTTTATGAGCATCGGATTAGGTTTGTGGTGATTATATGGAGGTTGAACTGTACTGGTTCCGGTGACTGATGTCAACATGGACGACCTCCATGTTTGTTTGTATACCTTTATCCTCAGAAGAACAATCATAACAACGTAACAACTGATTACTGGTCCGCCATTATTGTGCAATAATCACCAAAAAAGTTCCAAAGAGTGCGACATCTAAATAATACTCTTTTTTATTTCATTCTCCTAGTTATATAATCACAATATTGACTTGTTTTTAACCACAAAATCGTCAAAACTAAGAATGCATAAGATTTCTAGGACTCTTTATACTATAAATCCAACTTAATTTTCAAGATATTTTGCTATACATGCATCTTTATCCATTGACGGGAATAAAAATAATTTCTATATGGCAAACAAAAAAATATAATAAGTCTTTTAAAGTAAATTCGGTGTTTTAAATGAAAAAGAGCGAATCAAAATCCTTCCACTTGTCACTTGCTTCCCCAATGAAAACGACCTCAGAATCGAACAGTGATGGTCAATCTCGGCAGAATATTTTTAATGATGTGTTGTTAAGTGCAATAGAATCATTAAGCACTTCTCTAAAGTGTAATCAATGTGCACTTCTTTCATAAGTACACTCGGCTCTTGTAATAAAATTGACGATACTCAGCCAACTATAATATGCAACAAACAGAAAACCAATGTAAGTAAGCTGACCTTGACACAGCAAGGACAGGGCGTTAATTAAATAATATAATCAATTCAGCATCTAATACGCCAAATTTACTATTGTTTCTTATAGCATGTTTAGAAAAAATCGGCAAACCAGACTACAAAGACAAAGTTAAACACTCTTGGAGGGATTTTACGACAAAGATCATGTAAGATTGACGATGTTCTAATTCCCGTCAGGTTCAGTGGGAGTCACCAGTTGGACTTTAGACTTCCGATAAGTCTATATTCTGTAGAAATTCACTTTCTCATCTCAGTAGGGTTGTGTACTCGAGGAATGACATAACATTTCTAACCGTATTAGTTTACATTAGCCTAATCATTACCACTAATCAAACAATAATCTAACGCAGAGAACAGTCAGGGCTGACTGCAAACACCCTCCCACACCCGGCGCGTGCGCACTGGACCCCCAGTGACCAACACGTACTCTCTCTGTGACGTCGACGGCACAGAAATTGTTGTTGCCGCTTCAGACACTCTGGCCACGTTTGTGTAAAAGAAGGAGGGACTACACGGTAAAACAAATACATCATTCAAACTGCTCTCCACAACACGTCAAGATGTTTGTAAACTCTGTCCTACAATGCCTGTCTGACTGACGGTTTCCAAGTGCTCCCTATTGCGCGGACATTCCATACCTGTATTTAGATCGTTCTGAGGCGAGAAGGCTCTTTAGTCAAAGAAGGTACCAATAGTCCTCGACAGACTAAAAGTATTGAAAATGATCGCCTTCATTTATGTTCTTGTTGGGTTATTTTCTGAAGAGGTTCATGATAATTTAATTTTAAAATCCCGTGTGCTAAAAACTTAGGAAATGATTTTAAAAATACTTTCTAAGCGAAAATGTTACGTCGCTAGGAAAATCGAAAAATATTCACATTAAGAAACACGAATGGGTGACAAAAATGTTGTCAGGTCAAAGAATCTCAGTTACGGAATAAAGGTAAATAATAACTCCTCGATATATCATGACCCAATTTGTATTTCCTGTGTAATTAACAATAAAACAAAATCTCGACCTTTGATACTAGAACTTTTTAAAAGGAAAAGTTGTCAAAATACAGGAAGACTGCATGAACGTCTCTAACACGCCTTTATCAAGCCACGGGAGCTGCCCTTCAAAACAGAGGTCAGTCAAAAGAAAACCAGAAAACTGTTATCTTAAGCCTAAGTGACATGAATGAAAGAAATGTGCTCACTAATAATCTTAATGATGAACAGGCAGGCGTAGACATAACACCTCGTTAGCATGCGTGGCTTATGCCGTGCCGGCTCGGGCTCGCGATTATCGCGGCTTGCACCACGTGACGTGTACTTACTCGTGTTCTGTGTGGTTTTCTCTGGAATCATTAATAAGATATCCACAGATTTCGGGTAAATCTGCGAATCATCAATTTGTGAAATCATTGTTCATTTAACACCTGACCTGCCGATCGTAGCTCTTACGGTCAACTGGTTTTAAACACCGATAATGATATGATTTAAAAATAAAAATTAATTTAAGTCAATACATGTATTTGAATAATTTTTGACTGCCTGAAAATATAAAATAAAGATATCTTTAAAGCTTTTCTGGGAGACAGAATTATATGTATGTATTACGATTTACAAGCATAGGATTTTAACTATAAAAGCCTCAGTTTTATGATTTTCTTGTATTCTTTAGAGAAAATTTAAAAAAAATTATGAGTGTATATTGATTTATTCTTTGTTTATTTAGATATAAAAAAGAGGAGAATGATTTGCTTTTATCACATTTAAGAATCTTCTCTTGTTTATATTATATTGCAGGTTTCAGTACTCGCTGAATAATTCATTAAGATGATTTGCAATTAAAAGGTTATCGGAAATGATCACTCGCTATAAAAACACAATCAGAGAGATAAGAACAATTGGTGAATATTGAGACGTCCAATTTCTCCTGGGGGGCTGATTTTTCGGTGTGCGACATCGAGTTTTATTCTTGCTCGTAGTCAAACTATAAAGATTTAATCAAGACGGTGCCCCGTTAAATTACTCCCTGATGAATTGGTAAATACCTGTCAAAACGCTCCAATCGACAGGAACATTACCTTACAAAGGAAGCTTCAAAAGATCGTAATATACATACTACATAAATATTCATTGTCTCTCGCTGGCCTCCTTTGAAATACTGAAGATAGTATCGAGAATTTACAAAGTCAACGAGGGGGAAATATTACGCTAAATCAAAGACTTCGTTCACCTAGTGGCGAGAGTTGATCAATATCGCACAGAGAATTATGTATCAAATTGTTTCTCATTGAATTCTTTATTTCTGTGGCTTTTACTCATCAACTTTATACTTTTTAAATTTAAAATTCAGATGATTTTGCTGATTATAATAATTTACTTTTTTCTTACAATAGAAAAATAATTGTTTTAATTGACTGTAAAATAACGGTACTGTAAATGGACAAATTTTAAATTAATACAAACCACATTCCTGTATTTTTATAATTCTAAACATTACCACAAAATCAAAGAATGTATTTCTCCACAGGAAATGTGTATCAGCTTTCAATGAACTACATATGTATAAGAATTTAAAATTTAAAAAAAGTAGAAAGATTGCGGTTTTAGATTAGACATCTCGTAGACAAATTCATCCGAAGTGTAAATATTGACCGTTCGGATCCCCTCGAGAGAGTTTGTCCTTTACAGCATTATGTAAATGTAATCGTCCAAAAAACTTGCACCTATTTGATTATACAGATCTTATGTCACTATCATTATAACAAGCTGGTGTAATCAAGGAAAATTTCTGATGAAATAACTTTTCTTTTTACCTTTAATTACAAAGTTAAAATAAAATTAGTTGTATAAGTTTAATGATGATCAAAATAATGTACTAATAGAGATGTTACAGGATAAAAAAAAAAGCCAGGGTAAAGATTTGATCTACTTTATTTCACACTTGGATCGAAAAAATTAATTTTTAGCTACATAGGCCTGTGAGAGATTTTCTGAATTTGTAACGCACGGAAATAATTTTGCTAAGTTTTGAATATGGTTTAGAAATTGTTTAGGTATGCATTAATACATATATGTGTATGGTGACAAGGTGATTCAAGTGTAAAATGAAGGCTATTATATAATAAATAAAATCCATAAATCATTGGAAGTGAGTACTAAAAAAATGACAAATAGGTCGAAACAATCCAGATTCAAAAATTCCATGTAAATATATTTGTACAATATTTTTTTTTACAACACTTTGTTTTCAGAATTTATTAAAGGCTTAGCAATATGGCGAAATAACGGATATATATATCCATTTATACTTATCTTCTCTTTCTTTATATACGTTAAAAAAACCCGTATCACAAAGAAAAAAAAAGAAATACATGTATGAAATAAAGAAAGAATTGCAAGAAATTCTCAATTTTAAATCCTAGCATCATAATATGTCCTAATATACACAGAAACAGTTAGCATACCTTACCAGGAGTTTTGGCCAGATAAAAATGTATTTCTTTTTAAAGAAAAAGTAACATAAATATAGTTTTAGCCGGTACTAGTATTTCTCGAAAATTGCTAAAACGTCCTTTAATAATTGGAACTTTTAATTGGAATAAGACATTGAAGTTCAAAACTATGTTGCGTATGTCCTCAATGAAACTGCACTAAAAAACCTTTTTACAAAAATTGAAAAAATTCCTTGTTAAATGATTACAATTTCCATAGAGAGGAGAGATATTTTGGACCTTGAGACGTTGTAAGAACCAGGAAAAATTAAAAGAAACACGAACAATGGTTGTAAGCTGCATTATCAAGCCTATAAAATCTAACAAGCTCTTCAGAATCCAATAGGAGGTAATTACTGGGAACAATCAAAACCCGAAATTCCAGATTTTTCACGAGTGTTTGAAGAAATAAATGTTGAAATTTTTATATTAAAAGATTAAATATGACAACAATAATGGATGTCACTGCCTAGGAAAGAAAATATTGATTCGATTTCATTTCAGAGGTTTAGAGAGTTATCAAACATATTCATATAGATCTAGAAAAACACTCTACTTCAAGAGAAATGTGGAATGCCTTCCTCAAAGCGACCATCAAACGTGCAGTGAAAATAATTTCCGTCATTATTTACCCTTGAAAGTTTAATAACTACGGATTACTCCCTCACTGCAATAGCAAATCTCTTTTATTATTTTATATACTCGAGATCCGAGTTTGCGGTCCTCCAATCTGTTATCAAATCAAATCGTGGAATGAACACCCGAACAATGGCCACCGATTCGTTTAAGCACCTGTATTTTCATTCCAACTTAGAGCGGTGTTGACACAATTTGAATGTCAGCACGAAAAAACAAGACCAGTGGTGATGTCGGTAGGTCCGAAGCTTTGTTTTCTAAATCTCCTTGCATAACATATCCAGGCTATAAAACTGTGACCACGAGTTCATGTTAAAACAGTCAATAAACACAAATTGTCCTGGTGGCGGGGATCAAAAGCAACACCGGACAATGGCCGTATTTATTGACTGGACTCTTCTGTTGGAAGCAACTGATGTTGGCAATTAATACAGTCAAAAATGCCTACATTTTGATTCTAAAATACTATGAACCATTCTTTACAACAGAGGTTGGGCGTACTAAATATATCGTATTGGCCATTATCATAATTTTGGTCATCGTAAATGTAATCAAAGAAGTAGCAAACTACGAAACGAAGACTAAGATTGCTTATCAAGAAATTAACCCCATCAAAATGATCTTTAGGATTATATTTTGCATGCACTTTCCATGATTATCTACAAATATCTATTTCGTGTGAGAATTCCAGAATCATATTCATTTATTTACAGAATTTTATTTCCTACGACAATTTTATTATTACCAGGTACATTTATATTTTTATTTCGCAAGAAGATTCCAGAAAATTTTTTTTTATTGTAAGTGATAATAAAAGCATAATGCATTTTTATTTCTTTTCTATAAAAAAAAAAATTAAATTTTAAGAAACAAAAACCATTTTTCATTTAATAACTGCAGTTCTATTCTCGTAGTGAATCAGCTGACAAAAAAGTTCATACATTTATAAATTACATGCAAATTTTTTAAGTTTGCATGTAAAAGATTTCAATTTTGTGAAAATGACGTTTAACTCGGAATGTTTACTTTCTGCAGGTTCCCTAACCACGACATTTGAAGTTAATCTTTTCAAACTTAGCAAGTTCAACCAACCTGTGGTCAAAAAATCAACATGACATCCAAGATAAATTCTGCTGTGTACTTTAGTGCGCCATCTTCCGTGTCAAGATGTACATTTTCTTCACGTAAGAAATGAACAAGGGTGAGAGGTCACGAGTTTGATATATTAATAGAAATATTTAATGTTTTAGTAATTGGTTATGTGCCACCAATAGCCAATGAAATTCTCAACTGTGGCCAAAAAATAATGTGTTTGTATTGCATTTTCAAGAAACAAATCTAAAAACCCATATTGCAGAGACATGTTTTTATTTTTAGAATGGATTTGGAAAGATTGTCATCACTTGTTTTCCCTCCATAAATTATGCAGTTTTTGAGCAGGGGATACAATGCGATTTGTGTCAGCAAGAAGACATCATACAGCTGGGCGAAAAATGTATATTAAAAACCTATTGGCTTATCAATGGCTATAGATTCTGTACTCTAAATAATATGGTGAACTTTGATAGGTGTGGTAAATCAGAAATTGTTAACTTGAAATGTATGTCCGAAATATGTATATTAATAAAAAGAAAGAGCCCTTTAAACACATCCAAGTAAAACATTAATTGATTCAATCATTCATGATTTTTGTTAATGCTTGGCAGATTTATTTTTGATACCTAACATTCAGAGAAGCGATAAGTGTCTAGTGGTTCTGGAAATTGAAAAAGAAATACTAACACTAATATTTCTGGGCAAAACCACATGACCAAAATGCAATTGTAACTCAGATTAATTGCTAAAACTTGATCTTGATATTTCATGATCTTGTGTAAAGAATTAAAACAATGGCGGACCAGAATCGGTGGGGATATACGATCCTCTGATGACAAAGTCTGGGACCAGCTCACAAACACCGCTATTCTCTCCACTAATTCCCGAAACCTGAGAAACAGATACCCAATCGATATGTGCTGATTTACAATGTCAACGTTTTTATTATGTCAATTCGCCGAATAGTCTAAAAGTCGAACCCAACACGTCAAATTCGCATCATGGCTATACAATCAAACTGAAAGACAACAAAGTCCCGTTTAATGGATATCAAATGAAGTCGGAATAATAACTGTTTGTATTTGTTCAATCAACCAAACTCCCCGACAAGGCCGGAGATATTGTCTCTCGCCGCATCCAGTTCCAAATATTGATGCAGTCTCTCCAGCGCGCACCTGCCCAGTGAAAATACATTTTTACGCTTCTGTCCGTGAAATCAATTTTACTCTCTTTGAAAATCTGGGCTGACTTTTTTACGGATGTCGGGAAGGGTTGATATTCCGTGATAAGGGAGACAATGAAACAAGAGATGTTTGGAGTCGTGTAGAGATTTTTTGATAAATACCCAGCAATCAATGGAAAGACTCTCCAAATTATCTTCTTTCGCCCTCTTCCGTTAGTCATTTTGGTGACGCATTGACTTTAGATAATTTTTTTGAAAAATCCATCAAAAAGTTCCCATCTAATGAAGAAAAAAGAACAATCCACTGCATACTGAAAAGTCAAGCACTACTTTATAATTAGTATTATTGATTAATATATGAAAATATATACACCCCAATTTCCGGAAAAAATATTATTCATATATATGTATATAATATTGGCGATATCACATATATACATTTAGTGTCTCTCATCTAATATTCCCAAATATAATTTGTTACAGACAAATTTGTTTACAGAGAACACTTGTACAATATATGGTAAGATATAAGCCATGAAATATTTTCTCAAATTTGACTTCATTATTCATGTAATTAAAACGACAACATTTAAAAAAAAAAAGAGAAGTTCAGCGTTTATTCCGTTGTTTGGCCCCATTTGTCAAATTTTATTTTTCAGACAGAATTTGACATTTTTGCACGAATTTACAGAACTAAGTGAACATGGGCACTTATAGCGGTCTATCCCTGGCAGTAAACGTCGACACATCGCCTCCCTCCATCTCATGTGTCCTAGATGACCAGTTCTGAATCTAGAACTGGCAGACTTCACTCACTTAAAAAAGGAACATGATCATTTTGAATTCTTTATTAAAAATACATGTATGTTCTAAGGTTCATAAGAATCTTTGCATAAATTTCTAAAAGAAAACGAATATGATGTAAAATTATTTAGAATTTATATACATGTATAGCATACTAGTTTGTACTTCGTTTAAGGTATTCTTTAAATCTTTGTGAAAAGATAGCTTATTTTAACATGCAAAAAAAAAAAACAAAAACAAACAAAAAAAACAAACAAACAAAAAAAAAAAAAACAAAAAAACAAGAAATCAAAATTCTTTTAATTATTTTGATTGTGAAAGTAGAAAACGATTACTTTGTGTAAAAGTAGTATATGCATACATAATTTAGTTTTTAGGTTTTGTAATCCTTGAAGATCTTTTTTTCCATAAACGACTTACATATACATACATAGCCCTTTAAAACTGATGAACACATTTTGTAAATGAATTTATTCCTCTCATGTTTAATTCCAAAAATAAGGAAAATCTCTGAAGTGGGTTAATTTTGAATTAAAAAAAAGAAAAACTTTAATTCATGTTTGTCTTTGATTTTCTTTTCAATCTACTACATGAGGAGGTGTACCCAATGTAATGACTGGCACAGTGCGACCGATTCCTTGTCACGTGCTATCAGACGATAACGAGCAGACGATCGATGCACGCGATGTCCAGCACAAACTCAGTCCCAGAAGCAGACAATCGATAAACAAAGATTCAACAATCATATTTGAAATAGCTTTATTTGCTGAACAGATTTAAATAAAAGTCTCTTTTTTTTTACTTTCGGAATTTTTTTTATCGCTCAGACAATCGATAAACAAACAGCCCTGAGACTGTTTTCTTTTCGCGCCTCTTTATCTTCGAATTTCAAGATTGATAAATACCACGTCAAATATTTTATCTAATTCAGAATATGTACAAAATCATTCATTTATCAAGCGTGTGTGATAACAGCTTAAACAGGTAGTCTGCTATGAATTCTTCAAGATGACTTCGCAGGCTTAATTCAATAAAATTCAATTTAGAAAATTACTTTTTCAATATTTTCATCAGCTTAATTTAACATTTTACAGAATCGTCACGTAACATTTCTATGATAAATATGAAATAACTGTAAACTTATCCTTGAAAGAATTTTGTATACTGTCACATCTTGTTAAGACTGTGTAAATTTCTGTCCATCAGTAAACTTGACATTCAAGAGCAAATCATGAATTAATAAAAAAAAAAGACTTCATTTGTGAAATTATGACATTTAGTCGTTCCAAGATACCACGCGAACTTCCATGGCATTTATGAGACCATAAAAATCAGAGGACGAATGATCGGCAGAACAGAAACGGAAATGCACGGACCAAATACGACCGGGCACGCGAGGGTGTGTTAATCTACAATAATTCTTTCTTTTCTATTTCGTTTGTTTTAATCTATTAGTCTGCCAGACGAAATAAATTTTATAAAAGTTAAAAAAAGCAACTTAAAATAATACAGAAAAGTGTACAAGTATTTGCATGTTGTTTTTCCTAAAAGTAATGGTTAAAATTGTCCGGACTTATATTTTTGCTATTTTTTCTGCATGTGCGCATGTGCATGATTTTTGTTTGTTTATGAAAATGTGTACATTTATGTACAAATACTATCAAAACTGCATGAAAACGATCAATTAAAATAAATTTATGTTAACAGAAATAGTTAATTTTTATGTTTTATTTCGACGTTATACTTTAATGACATTTTACAAAGAAATTAGAGAACAGTTAAGATACTTGGCAAAGAAATGCAACTTCCAATACTAGTAACGTCTTATGTTTAAATTATTATTTTTGTTTAATCAAAATGCAGAAAAAATCCTTATTTACTCTTGAAAACATAAATATTTATTGAATCATATATTTCAAGAAATCATCAAAATGTAAGAAAACCGTTACATGTACACCTTCACTGGAATTTATGCATAGAGAGACCTTATTGTATAGGATTTCTGCAAGACTAGTGTAGGTCTGAATTTGTAAATTTTCATCTGAAGCTTATTTGGAAGTATTAAGGTTACACGGGGATCTTTGGTTTCGTTGGCCAGAATATCGATTCCTAGCCAGGGTTGGTTTTTTTATTGCTTTTTCTGTTGCTCTAAATGGAGAGATGTTAAATCAAACATAACATTTAGAGCCAAACAGGAAGCTAAATCTTTTAAATTATCCCTGTATGCTGGCTCGCTGTTCGTGGCTGATAAACTGCTCTATATTCTACAAAAAAAAAACGTGCTGCTTGAAGATGGTTAGAAAATTTGAATTTTCTGTTCAAAAACTACCATGGTTTCTTTCTTGAATGTTGTTCCATTAAAGTTCGCATATTTTAAAGGTTCGTTAATTTCATTGATAATTGTGTGCCAGAGAATCAAACTGATTTCAATTATTCTGCCGATGGTAGAGAGAATATGTCAGAGATGCTACCTAAACTAATCACTCCTTGGTTTGTGACGTACGACAGCAACGTGTTTGGTCTTCCATTTTTCAAAAAGTTCTTGCTACAACCATTCTTTCTAACGTCTGGCATTCAGAAATTATAAGAAATGTCATCATCAATCTAAGCCGTGGGCCCCGCTGTGTATCTTCTACATATGTTCCATATCAATCCATAAAACAAACCTTGTTAGTAAGGCATTGGTTTTTTTTAAGGATGTTGCAAAAAACCCATTGTCATTTTTGAGAAATCGGCGAATTTTCACTTTCATGAGCCTGCTATACTTCAAGATTGATGGAGGTTTATTGGGTTATAATACTGCCCTCAGTATAAATGTCTTTACAAATAAACAAGACAGTTATGTTACATGCATTGTTTAATAAATAAATAATAATAAATAGAAATCTGAAATACAGATACTTGTACAGCTAACGGCGTAGTGTATCTAAAGCTGCCCCTACAGCGGGAGTATGTGAATTGATAAAATCCGGAAGTGACGTAGCATAGACAACGTCACGTTAGTGTTACATAATGTGGTACAAGCTTGTAATCTATTGTTGTAGTATATGCCTTGTTTTACTGTTACAGTAAAATTAAGGGCATCAGGTTTGTTTGTCTGTGGGTTTGTTTTATTTACACATAGTTCAATCAGTAAGAAAGCGGCACACAAGTCATCACAACATCTAGAATTACAAAAAGTCGCTGAGCATAGATAATGGCGGGCGTCACGTGATAACCCACGTGTCCCGACAAACATAAAGTCAGTCATTCCCTGAATGAGACTCGAGCCTCCTCGTTTGCTCCTGGGTGAATATTCATGGTTTGGAATTCTTAGGAACTGTCACAACTTTTCCATGATTATTTTTATTTAATTCCGTAATGTTATTGGCTTAGAGGACTGGACATTTCCGAAGGAGTTCCGGGAAAGTCTGAATCGGAGCAATTTCCGTCAAGATCGCCGTGCATCCAACCGTGACCATATCCATCAGTATAACCGTCATTGTGATAGGACGAGGTGTCGTCTGAATCTATCGTGTCAAAGGAATTCATCTGCAACAACCAATTTTCAAAGTCAGTACTATGTCATGCTTATCAAATTGTGAAAGAAGTAACAAAGTTTCATTTTGGCAACATTTACTATAAAAATGCACATCAAGTTTTTGATTTGGGTAAACTCAATTATTTTTTTCCTTCTAAAACATTTCATAAAAAAACAAAATAATCAACTCAAAGGTAAAATCGCACAAAGAATTGAAACACTGAAAGCTTGCAGGAACCTTCGGTGCCTGCATTCACTTCTTCAGTTGCAGATCTGTCATGCAAAAATAGACACCAACAGAAGCAAACTAAAAATTTTAAAAGAGAAAGAAAGTTTTTTCTTTTTAAATATTACGTCATTGCGAACAGGAAAAAAAAATATAAATTTGAAATTTTCATGCAATTTCTTCCACAAAAATTGTAATGCCAGTCTAAATAATATAGGCAAAATAAAAATTTCGAGCAAAATATGCATGAAATTAAAACACTGCAACTTCACGTGAAGTGAAACTTCAAGTGCGATTTACCGTGAGTTGGTGGGTCAAATCATGTGATTATCTTTCGGACCAATCAGCACTGATCATAGCAGACGACATGATCATCGTCATCATCGTCATGATTGACGTCACAGACAAAACTGCTCACCAGTTGTTGAAATGGTGGGTGCTCTAGCTCGCTCTGCATGGCGAATTCACTCAGCGCTTTCCATGGCGGTTGATAGCTTTGGACCTCCACTGGATTCGCCTGCATAGGACTCTCGTGACGAACTGGACTCGAGGCTACCATCGGAACTCCTTGTAAAGGACCGTGCAATCTGCCTCCATTCTACAAAAATAAAGATAGATATTGTGTTTCCGTGTCATCATTACACAGTAGAGCAAAATTTATGGAATACAAAATATGCATGTATTTTATAACGTAAATGCAAATTTGGAATACGGAAAAATATATAATGTAATGAGAATAACATATAACAGTCAAAACATTATTCAAGATGTGTCCAACACAAGAGCTAATAACTGTTTGCTTGGTAATGTTGGAGAGAGGAAAAAAGCGCAGGCCGAGCCGCTGAATCTCTACAGAAAGACGGCAAGAAATGATAATTTTAGGGTTGATACTAAACAAAAGCGAATAATAATCCGATTCTACCGAACAATTAGTCCCCTGACAGTACATTGAATCGAGTTTCAACGATAGAATTAAGAAGATTTTTTTATGCAGAAAGGAAATCAATTGGGTTGAACTTAATTTCTATTCTTCATAAACTTTGAAAGTCTCGATAAATTAAGCACATTGATAAAATGTTATTATTGATATTCAAGTTTTGTTCACAATGGTATTTTAAATAGAAATATCCATAAAATCCATAAAATTTCTTTTTTATATATTAAAACAATAAAAATAATTTTAAAATGTGCATCTGCGTTTTGTTTTTAGATAAAATATTTTTTTCACTGAGAATCATTTTATATTATTATCAAAATTGCCGGACCACAATAGTGTGAATTCAGAAGCAATAAATCGCAAAGAAGCACTGATTTGTGAGATAAGACTCCAGGAAGAACACCATAGAAATATAAACTCGTCCCACATTGCCCTTGCCCTATCTCCTTGTATCACAACCCCAGCTTCCTTTATTTAAATTCAGGAGCCAGATGCCATCCATCGATATATACACTTTTACGCAATATAATGCAATTGTTGATATATACCGAACGCTTTGAGGGGAACACACTCGTGTCTGAGTACACGTGGTGATGATGTTTACATACATCATAAACTAATAAAGATCGGGCTCGGTAGACAGACAACAGAACCGTAATGTCGCCTAAATATCCGAATGGCGCGATGAACTTCAAATATTCATAGATATTACTAATGTTTTGTGCTTTTATTCTGTCTTTTTTGGTTGAGCATGCATTATTTTACTGAGGGTATATTGTCAGATTTCTTTATTACACATTTACAGTATATTGTAAGCTATTGCAAAACTAACGCTTGAATGGTAAAAAAAATCTGTAGTGTAAACAGAGATTTGATTCTTTGTTCCTAAACAAAACTAAGAAGAAAACAAATATTCCTTGTTGACATAAGTTTTTGTGCCGGGGGTCTGTTTAGTTCCTGCTATAGTAGCTAATACAGAGACAGCGACCAGTGGAATTCACCGTTAATCTTCAGAATTAATCGTACTTTAAGTCTCACTCGGAAATTGTATTAAAGAAATCAACTAGTATAACTCGAGACATGCAAAACTGGACATGATATCAATATTGTTGTACAAATAAAACAAACACGATCAGTTCTATTTTATTTTAAAGAGAATTGATCAAATGAAAATCATGACTACATCTAATCGAATCGTTTTTAAAAATTTCGAGGTCGCTTTTTTCACTCCACACAAAGGTGCCAAAATTATGAAGCAAAATCTCATGATACAATTTTCAAATAATTATGCAGAATAAAAGACACAATCTAATTGAGGAATTCCTTAATTTCCGCACGGAGCGGAATAAGGGGGTCGAAGGAGGCAGAAAAGCCGCCTGAATGAAAGGAAATTAAAAGGGAACATGCTTATGTAGCTGGCGAAATTGGCGCGGAATTAGCCGCCACAAATTTGTGATCGCTTCAATTCAACTGGACACCAGAGCCGTTATTAATCCTCCATAACACGCGTTATGATAATGATAATAAAGCGAGGAGGGGAGTTTGGGGGTTCATTTTGCTACAGCTTCTATTGTCGTACAGAAATTGGCCGTCCAGTTTAATTATAAATTGATAATCAAGTGACTCGCAGGCCAGAACTGTTCTGTTTCGTCTATACCATAATTCTTCTTCTGAAATTCATGATCGCTCTTCAAACAAGGAAATTAATTAAAATTAATCCCTGTGCACCCAAATCAAACATTGTATTCAGATGTTGTAATGATATGACATGATAATTACACGGCCTAGTGTCAATTAATAAAACAAACATCAGAGAAAATAAAACTCGGGATCGTTAATCCTACAAATGTGACCCTAAAAGGTGTCGTGTGCAGAAATTCAAGATGAATGAAACAAAGCAATTCATTTTTACCCTTCTTTTTTGTATTTGATGAGAACTTTTCATTTTTTCCAACATGAAATTTCAATTTAAAGATTGATTGCAAGGAGCAGTTGAAATGTTCCACTTGAAACTCGCGGTTTGGTTTTTGCCATCTTTGACAAGATGAAAACAATGAAGAAAACATTTGGATTATATAAAATAAAACATAACATTCCTGTGCATGCATAAACGTCATCAACACACACCGAACGTCTGTGTGGAAAGTTTTAAAAAGTTATCAATATTCATGCCGTTAAATTACACATAGTCGTATTTACAAGAAACAGTAGCGATACTTCAACCACAAAAATTTAGATATTTTTCGATTGTTATTGTAATGGTGTTATTTAGTGCACCTCGCTGATTGACTTTTAATTTTGTTATTTCATTCTGATTCTAAAACTCATCATTGCATAAATTTTGTTTGGAAACAGGTTTGCAAATGATGTGCATTTGTTCCAAGACCCTTTTTAAAGCAAATGCAGATATAATCAAGCATGCACAAGAATTGTACAATGTCTTGTCCAGTATTTAAAAATATTAATGATAAGAAAGACAGCAGTTGTATACAGATATAATTATTCAGAGTCTTTAGCTCTCTGTCATTCATAAATGAAGCTTCAAACAGTGCGAATAATGCAGCACTTGTCAGATATAGAGAAACGTCCTATTAATTCCCGTTAATTTATTCTCTATAATTACGGAAGCATCCGTAGCAGAGGCCAACACGATTCAAACTGTGCGATAAGCAACAATTACAACAAATTATAAGATAATTTGATGTCGGGCTCAAGATTCTAAGCTAGAATTATATCGGAGGAAAGAGAAGCGGAGATGTTCCCGCGGAGATGGGAGGAAACAATTGGGGAGAAACAAGCTAAAAATTGGCGACAACCTCATCAAAAGTTGTTGGTCAGGAAATTAAAGTTGAAATAATTTGACTAAATAGACATGTTGGACACTGCTGTGTTGCTGCGTCTAATTGCATGTGAGAATCACGGTAAATGTGTGTGATTTACCGTACATGTTTCTGAAATAGGAGGAATAAGGATAATCAGAGGCTGGATTCAAATAAGTAAATTATCATGTACACCTACAATTTTGCATTTCTGCGTCGATTATTGGGGTTAATCTCCCTGATTTTGAATCCAATTTTTATTATGAGGTATTTAAGAAAGTGGTACAAGTTCGCCAAAAATTTTCGCAAATCCTTTCAGAGACTATTATTTAGTAGGTTAAAAGGTGCATAAGCTTATTTACATTTTAAACTTCGAAAAATATGTTTGTGTATGTATATAACATATAATTTTATTCATTATTCTTTGTTTTTCCTGAAATCGCTATCAACTGGATCTGTGAAGCTATTATCTGTGATTCCTGATTCCTCCAATTTAAGAGAAAGTAACACACTAGTTAGCGATCTGACAAGTAACGGCGGATTAACACCCCACTGGGAGCCGAAGCCTTAAATCACAGATTTATCAAAACACGAAAACACTTCAGATCCGTAATTATTTATCTTGTGATTGTCCTATGTGATAAGATTATTTCATAATTTCTTGAACAAATATATCGTGGTCATTTAACATAATACACAGAAATTTAGCCCTGTTTTCGTATAGTCCGCAGAGAAACCCTGTCATTTAGTGTAGACCATAGGTCACTAATTTTTTAATTAGTGGAGTAATAAATTTGGATGTGGGGTTCCGCAGTACTCCGCTCGATTCCTGGCGTTTGGGGTTTTTATACTCCGCTGTAAGCACTACCGTGGTTTTCTAGGCATGTCAACGTCAAATAGCCGTCGCAATGTCAAAGCTTCTGGCGGCCCTTCGAATGATTGTACATCGGACCCATAAAACAGAATTTTACGATCTCATTCCTTCATTATAAATTTATCATTTTAGCAACTATTTCATTTATATTACAATTTTGATGACATAGTGAAAGCGTATCCCTTGTGTGTCTTCACATTTCACGGGAATAATTTTCTAATAAACAGAACATTTACAAGATGGAACACTCACTTCATGGTTATCAATGGTTAATTAATACCAAACTTTTGATGATGTCGCACCTGTTAAAAAATTCTCTGACAGGGCGTAATGAATTATTTAAGAGATGCGACAGAGCTTTGAACAAAAAATATAAAACCTAATTATTGGCATGGCGGTTCTGCAATCGTTCTTTTTTTCTCCTTTTTCATATTTCATTTTACATTTGACACGGGAGTGGCAGGTCAGATCAGCCAACATATGTCTGGGTAACACTTGTCAACTCTTCATTATTACCTAGAATTCAATGATACTATTTCATTTATTTATTTATTTATTTATTTATTTATTTATTGATTTATTTATTGTGTTCTTAAGAGATCATTCGCGTGTTTTAATTAGATGAGTTTGTTAAGGTTTTATTAAATCATTTTATTTGAAATTTATAAACATTATATATTTGTAGACTGGTGTCTTTCTTTTCTAAGTTTTGCATTTAAATGATAAACCAATGTGTACGAAGTTATTAAAATTTTCTCTATGACTTTATAAAACAATTAATATGCCAGTCTTGTGAACTTTTTAACGATCCATGCGTATGACCAACAAATTATTCGCCCTTCTTTATTTCATGATAGATACTGAGTTTAGTCAATTTACTCTTATTAATAGACCCCAGCCAACACACAGACATAAAAGGGAGGGGGATCTGTTTGTTTGTTGTTCTGATAAATCTCCGTGGAAAAAGGTAAGAAGTTGAGCAATAACAGAAATCAATTTAACTGATCAAAACATTTCAACAATCCATACATTTAATTTTATTGTGTAAAAAAAATGATTACGAATTTGAAATTCTTAGTATATTTACTGATTTATTTTAATCAAAAAGGGATACAAAGTCGATTTCTTTAAACAAACCAACAAACAAACAAACTAACCCTATATTTTTTACTATACACTTCAGTCAATGAAACAAAACATGGAATCGTTAAATGTTTCAATAAGAATGCAGAGATGTATTCATTTAGAGGATATTAGTATGAGATATCATGAAATTTTACAAAAATGTTATGCTCAAAATTATCATTTTAAAAAACACACTTGAAAAATTCGGATTATTTTGTTTTATATCATAATCCTTTGCAGTTATCAATTTTAACTGATCCAGTGAGATTCTAAAGATCGTGAAATGAAAGTGTTTTTTTCCATCCTTTTTTTCAGCTGAAAAAAAAAATCTTCCATGTGTTCTGATGGCGTATTTATAACGCGGCTGGATGGCCCTAAATGTCGTCCGAACTTTGCGCAATTATTATAATCATGTCTCTGAATTTAGTCGTTAAATTGAAAAAATAAATATAGATACATGTGCATCAATTTTAGATTTTCAGTAACTTCTATTGAACTTTTGAATATGTAAACAAGTTTTTTTTTCTGGTGAACATTAATTGTTGCTGCGAGTTATTTGTTGGTAAGGGTTTTTTTTGTTGGTAAAGGGTTTTTTGGGGGGTGAAGATTATTTGTTGGTAAGGGGTATTTTGGTGAAGATTATTTGTTGGTGAGGGGATTTTTTTGGTGAAGATTATTTGTTGATAAGGGTTTTTCGGTTGGAAAAGGTTGTTTATTGTGAAGATTATTTATTGATGAAGTTTTATTTCTACTGACCTTTTCTTGCTGTTGCTGCTGAATCTGTTTCATCATGATGCTTCGCTTTTTATCCTTGCATCGTTTGTTCTGAAACCACACTCGGATAACCCTCGGGCTTAGCCCTGTCATTTCCACTAACTGTTCTTTCATGAGGGCGTCCGGTCGAGGGTTTGCATTGTAACACGTTCGGAGAGTGTGAAGTTGCTTCTCGTTCAGAACTGTCCGCACTCGCGTTGGTTTCTGCTCAGATTTGTGAAGATGCCCTCGCATGCCGTTGGACTTTGAAGACACCTGTTCGACTCGACCTATAAACGAATAAAAGATAATATGTATTTTGTCTTAAATTGTTTTCAATCAAAAATATTTATTAATTTTTTTTTTCATATTTTGATTCTTTGCCATAATTATTATTGCAACAAAACATAAAATACTGATTGTTGCTGCTTGTTGTTGATAATCCAATAGTTTTATTTGTCTGATCCTTTACTAAGATAGAATGTTTTCAATACAAATCTACGTGTACATGTATATCGACAAAAGTGGTAAAAATGCATTTTATAAAACTTTAATTTCTAAAAATCGATATGAAAATCTAGCAACGACTCGTGACTTTTTTCAGAATTAATTTTTCCGCTTTGTGTTCCGTGTATGAAGAGAGAGCAGCGGTATTGAATTAACCTACTGCTCGCGCGATCTCATCTAGAACAGAACATTTTTGCTTCTCTAGGTACGGCCAATTCGGTTCTAATTTGTGCTTTAGACTGAGAGAAAACTTAGCACCGAGAAACCCCCATTTTATCTCCATCTGCCTGTATACCCCATTCCTCGGGAAAGGTTTCCCCTATCATGGTTTTGGAATTATCGTCACATTTCCCAGTCCCCCTAGTCTCGTCCCCCTGTAGGCTTTTAGTGTAGATTTCTCTCAGGACCAATATCTGGAACCAGAGCCTTGCTATCAAAAGAGCTGCATGAATTATTGATGATCGATTCCAAGTGTAAGTTTCATGTGTATTAAAAATTGAAGGAAATTGACTGCGGAGCGATGGTACGCGTTTACAGGTGATCAGGGTACTCGTAAAAGACGACCATTTTCTTGTCATCTTTCTGTCACCGCCTTATAGCCACGGCACCATTATGTGACTTTTGTAATAAATATCCCGTTTGGAGTCAAATGTGAATTTAACAATGTGGGTTATCTTGCATGGCCAGAATCGAGTGAGCGCCTAATTAATTAGTATATAGAATGATTTATGTGAGAGAGAAAATATTAACCAGATATTCCTCACAGAAAATAAAGAAAGAAAATAAACCCAGAAAGTCAATTAATCATAACTTTAAAAGGCTTTAATGAATAACCTTGACTGCTTCAGTCAATATTAAATGTGCATGTTCATTCGATTATTGAATACTTGATTATAAGAATACTTGAAATATCAATCGAATAAATGTACCTGAAAAAAAAAAATGAATAGAATATTATTATGCTGTGGTTTTAAATATATTAAAATATTTAACTTTTTCAATCAAAAATACAAAAAAAACAAAAAAACAAAAACAAAAAAAAAACGTGAAGACTGTAATTTTTTTAAAATAAAAAACAACAACAACACTGATTACAGAACCAAACAGGTGATTGGAACAATACAGTTTTACTCTATATATTGTATAAAATTTATGTGAAAAAGTAGAATGCATCAGCAATCAAATAATCATATAAATTTGCATACATATGTACCAGCATCTCATGAAAGTTAAATAGTTTTTTCTTCTTTCTTTTTAAATAATGGATATTTTTCAGAATTTTATTTTTTTTTTTTCATTTTTTTTGTACAGGAATAATATCTTTTAAATGCGTGTACAAATTTGGAAAAAAAAAATAAATATCAAGCAGCTTTTCTTAAGAACAAAGATAGGTTGAAGCTCCTGGAATGATAGTTTTTTTTATTTATTCATCTATAAAGAAAGCGAAGTGATAAGTTAGAAGGAGAAAATATCGTTCACAAAATCTACTCCAGGCATTACCACCCAAATAAAAGTTTAGAAAGTTATAAAAATATTACTGTCAACATGGGAGTACAAAGTGTGAAAAGAAAAGAAATGATATAAATTAACAAAAGACGAAGGCGGGATTCTCCGTTGAGTAGACGCACCCCTTCTTTTTCTTGTAACTATTGGGGTGAATAGCACCACCGGGGAAGGGGGCGTGTCATCAGGAGCTACAAAAGGGAGGCGAATATTTCCCCCAAAGAAGAAAGAGCGTAGGTTTATATTATTTAGGAAATAATGGTAAATAATTTATTTTTGAATCAGTCCCTTACTCAACTTTAAAATATGTTGCTATCGATCCCTCTGATTTGCCTATAATAGATTCCGTTCGATAACAAAAGATTTTTGAAAGTGTATACTCATTCAAATTCGTATAGACGGAAATTTTTTCTACACTTTTATAAAATATGACTAGCAACAAGACTTGTGATGAAAACCAGTTCGTCTCGACTTTCAAGTGCCAGGAATTCAGCTATACCACACACAATTCTCTTATTAATGAAATCCTGGCTTCCGAGGCAAAACCTCAAACTGACATTTTTATGCAATTTCAACAGTTAAATAAATTCTTAGTTTTTACAAAAGTGACAAATATCTTCCCCGAAGTGAATATTATTTTAATTGAAAACATCTAAAGAAAACTTCCATGCAGGAGCAGATCTATTATATGAAGTCACTGCTTGGAAAACTGTATAGTCGGTATGCATAAAAAATACTTAACATGACAAGAAATTGTTAGATTCAATGAAAATAGACGTTCTTACCAACATTATATGCATAATTTAATACAGCATTACATAAAACATTTGTATTAGTTCTGCGACCATTTGCTTTGATCCTAATTAGTTTCAGACCCATGTTTGGGGATACTCTCGGCTTTTTGGTTTTTGCCGGTGTGTGGACATTTATTTGTCCAGTGTACATATTTCTATTGTCAAAGCTGAATGTTTACAAGTAAAAATTTGTGAGCGAACATGTCGGGTCGCTTGTCTTCTGTAGTTACGTGAGCCGCGTGTTGGAAGCATTCACAGTCATATTTCATTACTCAGCCAGGAGGGGTTTTGATGCGTGGAGAGAGAGAGAGAAAAAAAAAGGACGGAGAGAGAGAAATCGTAAAAAATCTATGCTAAAACAAATCTAATGTTGGTACGAATTTGATTGAGACCAAAGTGAACGGAGAATAAACGGTAATTATTACAATATAGATCTAAGAAGGATGCAGTTTTGACTAATTATACACTTGTTATCTTTGTAATATTTGTGCTATACAGATGCACGAACGCTCGCCATGCTTACACATCATAGAGATTACATGCCTTATACATTTGTTGGACCATATTAGGGACAATAACTCTAAGGGATTATTTACAGGAATGATCATGTTAGACCTACAAAAAGCGTTTGATACAGTGGACCATGAAATATTATGTAACAAATTAGACATTATGGGAATTGAAAACCAATGGTTTAAGTCATATCTAACTGGCAGGTCTCAGGTGGTGGGTTGCGGAGGTGTTGTATCTAAGTCAAAGAAAATTACTTGTGGGGTTCCCCAAGGGAGCATTTTAGGCCCTTTATTGTTTTTATGCTATGTTAATGATATGTCCATCAGTATAGATACAGATTGTAAACTCATTCTTTATGCTGATGATAGCGCTATTTTATACTCACATAGAGACCCTAATGTTATCTCTAACAAACTTGGGAAGGTACTAGAGAAGTGTTCCGAGTGGCTAATAGATAATAAGTTATCTCTCCATCTTGGAAAAACAGAGTCTATCCTTTTTGGCCCTATTCGCAAATTAAAAAATGAAGGTCAATTTGAGGTTAAATGTCACGATCATATTATCAAATCCAGTGAGTCTGTTAAGTATCTAGGTATCACAATTGATAAATTTCTAAAATGTAACCTAATAGTAGATGAGATTGTGGCCAAGGTCAATTCTAGACTAAAGTTCTTATACAGAAATGGAAAATGGTTAAATAAAAGATCCAGATTAACATTAGCATCTGCACTAATTCAGTGCTATTTTGATTACTGTTCATCAGCATGGTACGAAAGTCTGTCCAAATCTTTGAAAAATAAGTTACAAGTTCTTCAAAACAAAACAGTAAGATTTATTTTAAATCTGAGTCCTAGAACCAGGATCAATTGCGATATTTTAGATTCAATAAATACACTACGTGTATCTGATCGTGTAAAACAGTTAAGACTAAATCATGTTTTTAACATCTATCATAGCCTAGCACCAAATTATCTAAATGAGAATTTTAATAGGAATAATAATGCTACTAGGGGAGCATCCAATTTTAATTATCATGTACCCAGGGTTGGAGCATACAATGATTCAAATTTTTATTATCAAGCCATTTTAAACTGGAATTCTCTTCCATTGGAAGTAAAAACTATAGCCAATAGAGCTAGTTTTAAATCTGCTGTCAAGTTGCATCTTACACAAGAAGCTCGAAGGATGGAAGAAAGTATTTATATATAAGATTTTTACAAGGGAATGAAACTTTTTAAAAATAATTTGTATTAACCTGAAACTGTGATTATGTATATATATGTCAAATTATTCTATTCAGGCTAGGAAAATTATTTAATCCTTAATTTTATTTTTTTATTTTTTGTCTATGCTGTCTTAGTCAATTAAATTATAATCAACTTGTACCATCTTAGGACCCCATTGGAAATAAGCATGTTTTATATATTGCTTTCATGGGTTATCCTAGGCAAAGATTGATTAAAAATATGTTTATTTGTGTTGTATGTGATAAGATCTGGTTCTGAGATCTGTTTAATCCTGTGATAATGATAACTGTGATAATACCTGGAGTGATATTGTTTTAATGTGATAGCTACATGTATGTGCTAGAACTTTTAAGCGATCCCTAATTAATTTTTGAATGTAATTTGTGTTATGATTTGTAATGAATTTGACTCTTTGCCTGAATAAACATAATAATAATAATAATAACAATTAAACATTGTGTGATTGAGTTGAAATTAATTACTCTAATTCCCCTCAGCTCCCCGTAACCCCGGTCTGATGGCGGACCAAGTGTTTACTCTTCACTGTTATACTCTAATGAGTCGTGTAAAAGACATTACACATCATTATTCAACCGATGGATCATTTAAATAAATACCCACTTTCCCCCTCTTTTTTCAGTTATATGCCTATTAATAAAACGAAATTTAGTGCATATGAGAGAAGGTGTATAGGACTTTTACCCAGAAAATTTCTGAAAATTAAATAAAACTTATTTTTTGATTTTAAATATTTTTCTATGATATTTCTTTCGTAGTTTTTTTTTCCTATCATTTTTTTTTTCTGTTGGAAACTATTTCCAGGGTCTATTTTAATCCACGGTCAAAAATTCGATTTGAAATTATAATCTTCAGTGTATAACGGATTTAATTATCACTTTGTCAATGTTGATTTTTAATTTAAATCAAATATAAATGATTAATAGAGTTTAATTATTTTAATAAACGGGCTAACTTAGCCGGTGTTCATGAGATCGCGGGGTTGGAATGTGACATGAAATTATTTTAATCAGAAATTCCTTCTGCTTCTGAACAGAGCCAGGGACCTTAGATCCCACGGATAATATCAAGACGATATCCCAGCAATATAATCCTGATTTTTATAAACAACTGACCAAAACAAACTGCCCTGTCACTTTCTTACGAGGAAATAATGGAGATAAGGACCGAATAATAACAATTAGCCGGCGATAAGAGTCAGTCTGGAGACGGCCCAGGATTCCGGACTCACGGTGGTCAGCGCTGGACATACGGCGACGGACAGCTGACCACAGAAGAGGTTTTAATGTGGTTTTTATGTGGCGGTTAGAATGATAGTCTCCAAATACAGGACGTTATTTTATCTGTATGATGCTTTAATAATATTACAACTGATGACATGTATCAAAAAATACTTTTTTTTTATCCTCATTTAAATCTCCACTTCAGTTTAAGCAACACAAAATCAATGCAATCTCTGAAGAAATTGCTTCTATAAGGGACACTTGTATAATTACGTCTTGAATGATCAGATCTCTTGTTAAATGACAATTTGAAATAAAATAGATCTTGACCAGGTTCACTATTTTAGATGATAATGGATTGTAACTATTTTGAGTACATGAAATCGATCTGGTGATAATGACAGAAGTTTAAGGAGGAACTGACAAAAGCTGAGAGAGGAACGTACCCGCTAAATGTAATCCTCCTTTTTGAATTTCACTATTGTTGTTGTTGTCGTCATTATTACTGTTGCTAAGTTTCCGGATTTTTGACGATTTAGGACTGTCTTCTTCGGCACTACTTGCATTTCCGTTTTCTTTACAGGATGAGGACCTTTCTACAACATCATGGTCCGCTTTACAAAATAGTTCATCGTCTTTTAAAGCGAATTCATCGCCTGGAATTAATTGTCTACTGCATGCAACACAACGGAAACAGTCTATGTGGTACACATTTTCCCGTGCTCTCATCACAAAATCGCTTTTTCCGAATGATAAGTTACATTTCGTACATTTAGCTCCAAAGTTCCTGTAAATTAAAATAATTTTTCATGAGAACAATTAATTAAATATGAATAAAAGTTGTAAAAAGACGTAGAACATTTACTGAGGATTCATTAGACAAAAGAGATAAAATTTTATATAATCTATTTTATTCATTTCTTGTCGCCGGGAGAATGCACGTGCGCTTTCCGTCCCCAGTGGGAACCGATGAGAAAATGGTTAGACCTGCATTTCATACAATTGTTTTATCTGTGACTGTTGTTACTACACAGCAATCCGGACGATTTAATTTCCTTTCCAAAAATTTCAAACTGCCACCTTCCAGTGGGTGCGTGATAAAGAATATATCTGTCACGATAACAAATCATAACGCGAAATAAAGGAAACAAAAAGTTAACAAAATCTAGTTTTTGTGCGAGATGTCCGATAACAAAAATATGTCAAAATATAATTGAAGTAGATTATTTTTGGTACAATATTAATACAAACTCAGCTATATCGCACACAATGGCCGCGGGAAGGACCGATATCTCCACGATTATCTCCCCTCCCCCAGAGTTTTCACTGAGCATTCTAACAACACATGGCTTAAACTATAATTAACCAAAAACGAAATATAAATATAGGTATATATTCATCATCGCTCAAGGTGGGTCTGATATCCTATAATTTTCACATCTTATTGATTTTTTTAAAGAATAGTTTTAAATGGGAAAATTAAAACATCCTCTTTAATTTTCTACATTAATGATATGTATAAATTTTGACGAGTAAATAAAGAGATAAGTCTGTTGAAATAACAAGAGTGATTTTCGTTCAGTGGTAATTACTATTGATGGAGAACACAAGTTGTGGTGCATTAAAGTAAATTCTCTTAATGAGGGAGGGAATTTTCGGAATATCTTAAATGACAGGACAACTGTTAAGCAGTCTTCGTTCCTGTTAAAATGAAATCTTATTAATATAACATGGATTTTCTTGCCGGCTACACGGGTTGGATATCTCGTACAAGACCCCTGCCAGATCGTGTCGTCCTGTTCTCTTTATTAAGACCTCCCCGCTAAATTACCAGAACCCTGTCAGCTCTCAACAGAACTAAACTTCAATTTTAAAGAAGTCTCAGTTGTAGTTTTGTTTTTGTTTGTTTTGAATATTTGGCTTTTATTTAAAGTTATATACCGGTGACATTTAATACTTTATTAAAATTTAAAACTTTTCCCATGCCTGTTGATAAATGGAATATTTATTCAAAATCATTCCAAATCAATAACCACACCTGAACGGGCAACATTACAACACATTGTACAATTAATTTGATATTTTTTTCAATACATGAATATTTAACGTGTCATTGAAATCAAAAAACATGAGTTAGAACCACACGGGACCCTCTGTTTACTCTTGGGCGGCTCACCTGATTACAGTTTTATTTTTTAAAAAATGATTTCAAGTGGAAGGGATTAATATTTATACGCTCTTCTAATTTTCGAACTCCTCCAAAAAAGGTTAAGCGTATCTGTCGTACAGACAGGGAGGGGGAGGGGATGGGTAGATTTGAATTTCTCTCACCTCACATAATCTTTTCGACAGTATGTTTTTCCTTCTCTCACAAAACAAGTGCTATTCTCGTCCAGATATTGGTTGCATTCGGCACATTTTAAACACGAAGCGTGCCACTCCAGGTCCGGAGCCACTCGGAGAATAAACTGGTCATGGATCTGGGACCCACACCCAACACACATAGACAGGCGCCGCTTCTCTGGAAAATAAATCACAGTTACATCAAGATTCTCAAGAAATATTTCATTTATTCATAAAATTATAAGTCAATATCCAGTGTCAATGTAAAAAGCAAAATCAATAAATGCAAAATGCATGAATATAAAGTTTAATAAATGTTCTGTACATTTTTCATGCATAGTTTATAATTTTATTTTATTTTCTGCTACATTTAAGATGTATTAATTATGCGAAACATGGGATACAATATACATTAATAAATTCTTAATTAAAAATACATTGTTTACATCACAAACACAAATGTAAATACAAAACAAATACAGTAAATCATTCCTATGAGTTGACAGATCTGAGTTTTTGGTGACTTACTTTTAGTCTGCGGCTGTACGGGTTGGGTATCCGCTGTCATTATATCAACTTTAGAAGGTGCAATTTTGAATGTTTAAATAATTTCACACAATTAAAAAAGAACTGAAAATCTCCTAAAGGATTATCCTGAACTCATCGGTCAACGAGCACATGTATAAGTGAATATAGAAAACACGTCTATAAATTCCTACCACTACTAGCTTTAATTTGATTGGTCAATACAGTGACATATAATCCGGAAGATACACGTGATCTCTTTATTTATTCAGAAAAGGGGGCGGGGCTTGTTTATCTCGCGTAGCGCCATCTGCTTTGAGCAATGCCGAGTAGACATGAGTGAAAGGTTGAAATACAACAAACAGATATTAAAATCATACTACACAAACTGACAGCAAATTCTCGTCGCTGTGGTTTTTTGTGCTACACATAATTTTGTAACATGAATTTAAGCTCCGAGTGCAGCTTGTCAAATACATGTCAAAATGTATTAATTACTCAAATATTTCCAGTTTTTACTAATATTTAACAAGTAAAATTCAGAATAATTATAAAGAAATTCTGGTTCATTTTTCTCTGTTCATTTATTAAATAATTTTTATTGCGAAAATTTTCAATAAAAACAGTAATAAAGTTATAATTCGTTTTCTTTTGGAAAAAATGAAAAACTCAATTAATATATACTAAAAGCTCAAATCTTTAAGATAAAAACCTAATTTTTACCATACTGCTATTACACTGAATTTTTACTTGCTGATGGTCTTATAACACCAATACCAAGAACGTTTTATATAAGGCATGATTTTAATATTTTCTTAATGTTTCAATACATTAAACCAATGCTAGGGAAACGTGTAAAACCAATAATGAATTTCTTTTTTCTTAATGCATGTAAACCTCTTTGAATAATTGTAGCTTTATTTATTTACTTAAAATAGTGATTATTTTTGCTATATAATATACATGTAGTTTTAAAAACACTGCACGTTTGGAAATCTTATAAAATATATATAGTAATAGATCTAAAAAGTATAAAAATTTATTGAGCAGATTTGATGTAGATATTCATCTCTTTCCAGCAGTAGAGAAAGTCGATAAAACATTCAATTAATGCACAGTAATACTAGAAGGGTTTGTACAAAGCACGTTATATGAATTTCATGTACAAGAAAAATGGGATCAATTGTTTAATCTGTCTAAGTTTATGAAGGTTTGTTATCTTCATATATATCCAGATGAAATCTGCTACAATTTACAAATTCAGAGATTATCCACGGCTGTAATAATATCACTCTGCGCCGCAGAAGTTACATGAAGTAAATATTTTCTCAAGATCAAAACCGCTTCTCAGGGAAAATGTCGGGAAAACAGGAGCACGGTGTGTGCTTAGCGCGGTGTTGTATATACATAAGAAATTTGTAAGTGTTTGATTGGGGCCGTTAATATAACAGTTTTACTCCTTTAAAAAAAGCACCGGGATTAACGTAAGATTATCGTACCGTTAATCCGCTCTCTTAATATTTGTTATTACATACAATCGAGCATGAAAATCATTTGATCCCACCGATAATTAATTTTTTAGTATTTTTTCTCAAGAGATCTACATTTTTAATTTTATTAATTTCTTCGAAGTGCAATATGTATGTTGTTAGAACCTAAAACAAATTGTCTGAATAAAATGAACGTCATGTTTTAACAAACCTGAGTATATATGATAGACTATTCATTAGTTGCGTTTACCCTGGCTTTTACAATTTGATGAAATACTTTTTCTTGCTATACTATTGATTTTATTTGAACATATTTTGCTGAAATTACAAATACGAAAAGATCACAAGATCTTAAAACTTAATAAGTCTAAATCAAGTCAAAGTTTTATTATATTAATGTATAGAGATTGAGGCATTTTACATGTAATTGAGTATCATCGTTAATTAATGTGGATTATCAAGAACAGGCAAATCTACCTGCAGAACATTTTGATAAAACTCCTAACCAATGAAGAACCATACGAAAAATATAATTTTTTATAGTACTCAATTATTATTATGAAAATATTAAATAATAATAATAATTAAAAAAAGGATGTTACTTTCAACTACACCCTGTGCCTTCATTTGAGAAGAAAAATTGATGAAAAAATATTACAAAGGGGATTCATAGAGTAGTACATTATCATTATTGTGGAAATAAAAAAACTTTGCATTTCAAAAAAGTTAAAAAATATAAAACACCTAGCCTCAATCCTGTTAACAAATTATGGTAAAAATGTCATAAAAACCATTCCTTGTCTGAGTGCAAGAGATAGATTTTTTAAAAAAAAAAAGAAGAAGAAGAAGAGATAGAATTTAAAAAAAATATTTATTTTTGCAAAATGTTCTATTTCCCTTTTTCATTTCTTTTCAGCATGCAATTCTTTTTAACTACAAGTATACATTTCTTAAACTTTGTTAAAATAAATATTACAGAGGATATTTTGTAAATATATTTTATGTAAATTACCTAATAAAAATCTTTTTAAAAAGATGACCGTTCAAGTAACTGTCTACATTTACAAGCAAAACTGTCAAGTGTTTCCAGTTAAAATTAGAACAAATTTTAGAAACGCCCCATATACATGTAGTTTTTTTTTCGTTTATAAATATTCCAAAATTTCCGTATAATTAGTCACATTTTAGCCTTCTTTAAATCTTGAAGCCATTCATAATATTTTCTTTGCAATATTGTCAAGAAAATGAATATGTTTGAGAAAAAAAATATTGTTAAAAATTTGAGTAGAAGATTGAAAATAAATAAAATAAATTAAAAAATGAATCTATATGAAAATTAAATAAACGTAAATGCTATATGAATGTATCTCAGAAGACAAAATATTTAGTACTTAATTTTTAAGCATTGAATATCAGATAAAACTAAATGTGTGATAGTAAGTTTAACGCATTAAAGAGATATCAGAAATTGATTTCATGCCATCATTGATTTTTAATTCATGTCAACAACTTTCTGAAATGCTCATTCATGATATTATTTAGTCTCAACACGCAATACCATGGCCATTATTTGTACAATAAGCCTTCGTGAAAGTACCCTGAAAACACACAACAATGCCTGCAAGCTCACGGTAAAAAATGTCCCACAATAGCCAACAATGCAGCAACGAAATTCATTATCGAATCTTGGTCATTAGTAAATATATTGACAGATCCGTCTAATACTGTAGCCAGTAGAAGCGGATGCGCGTGGTGGCGATTTTAATATACTGACAGACAGCAGGCACGTGTCTTATTTACCGCGAACACGTCACTGACGTTACGAAACAATCGAACGCGCGTCACAATAGAATCGTGTCATTTTATTAATCGTTTATATTACATTCTAATCGGAACACACGCCTCGGACTTGACAATCTGTTTAATTTTATCAAAAATTACAGGACTGTTTTAATTTACTCCTATCATTATTCTCCTTAACCATGCAGGAAAGTTATATGTCCTACATGAATTGACTAGTATTTATATGTCTCTCAAATGGGCACTAGATTCTGTAATAATTTTTAAACTCATATTATAATGATAAAATGTTACTATTTTACTTAATAAACTCTAAAAATATTTATAGAAAATCAAATTGAAAAGAAATTTGTACCTGAAAAAAATATTCATGTTATTATTTGGATACTTTCTTTAAGAATGAGGGGTTGTAAATAATAATAATATGTTTATTCACCAATCAAGGGCCCTCGGGGAGCATGATCAAATTATTACAATATGATTACACTGATTACAATTGAATATTATATATGTATAATGTAATATGACTTAGTAATTAGGTTTGACATGGAGAAGTGCAATACCAAAAGTTGTATCATCATGAAAATGTAGGATTTGTTACATATTCACAGTACAGTCTCACACTGGATCAAAAGTATAGAAATCCACAGGATGATAAAAAAATAATAATAATAAATATTAAATAAATAAAAAATTTAACATTCATGTAAAGTCTACAAGGAGACGATGATTTCTACAAACGCGGACATTACCATCTCTTAAAGACAGGGACCCTGATGTAAAGGTTAAAAGATACCCTGTACTTTTAATTAGAAATTCATTTTTTGTTCATAATTGCGTATTTAAAACAGAAAACTACTTTAATGCTTTCATTTGGAGATAATTAGACCATTTTAAACTCTTTATGATTATTTTCATCTTTTGAAGCATAATGAGCCAAACCTGGAAATATCGAATCCAGGGTCGATATGCCGATTTCATCACCATGTCTGAAGATTAATATGAAATGAGAGACGACTTTTTGTCATTTTTTGAGTGCTCTTTATGATGCATCCTTGTAGCTTTACCAAAGAAAGAGAACAGAGAGTAAATTAATATTAACCCTGGAAATTGTGCGTAACGTCGGAAAACTTCACAGTCCGAGATCAAAGATTGTTACCACCATACGTTATCTCGCTATAGTACCTAAACAGTTATATACAATTACTGCTTAAGCAAAATACAGATTGGTCAACGTGTTAAGGACTTTTTGTACAGCTTTATGTACAGCCGCGAGCAATTATAGCGACTGGTCCTTTCAACGAGGTGAAGAAAGTAGTGACGTAATCAATTTATGTTGTCTGCGTACTTCCTAATGACTACTATCGAGCTTCGGCGATTTCAGTTTTTCGGTCGTGTTTAGATTTTCCCATAAGGTTATCGGAGTTTTAAAACCGTTTGTCACCCAAGTGCTAAACGTTCTAACAAGACATGGTAGTTCTTCGTCAGGCCGCTGTTTATGTTTTCACATAGAGCCATCCCTTCTTTCCGGAAGATTTTATGTCCACGCCGAGGTATGGGAACACGGCATTTCCTCGGGTAAGACAGGTTTCTATACAAAGAGATTTTGACTCGTGGTCTGAATCTTCAGTGATAAGAACAGCCCGGCGTCTTCCCGGCGACTCCTGTCACAGAGACACCAGAACAAGTCCCCCCTTGACGCGATTGATTTGGTGTTCAGAGGGAGTCTAATTCCGAGTTACCTCGCTACCAACGGGTGACGGAGGAACGTCAGCCAGGGATCCCCCTCCAGACCCGGCCTATTAAAAGTAAATTATGAAATCTCAACGACGATTTGACGAGATAACCCAGTGATAAACAACCCTTTCCCTTTTATCTCGCCACACGCATGCTACGAGGCGCTCTTCCAGTGCAGTAGAGGGCTCTTACAGCGGATTTTCCTTAACGATCGCTCTGTAAATAAGAGATATGCTTTTTAAATTCTATAATCAACTCCTATCAGTTATTGAATAGATTAATCTCTCCCTAAGCTGAGAAATTTTCACCTATTTTGTCCGTATCTGAAGAACGGCCCGGCCGATTCCGGAGGTTCGTGGAGACTGGACAAACTTAATCTGTCTGCTTTGTGGAAATTTTAATTTCCAATTTAGGGTTCGGTTACCCCACAATGCGAGGATATATCAAAGACTAGGGGGTTCTTTCATTTTAAGGCTTTTATCTAGAAATGTAGGTAAAAGAAAAAATAACATTAAAATTATGAATAAAAAAATTAATCCTGCTAATCTTCGATAATAATATTATCGAAACCTTCAGATCAGCGGTTTGATTGTTAATTTTCTTGTGAAGTGATTGAGAATGTAAAAAGACATTTCTCTGATCGCCTCTTAATACCAGTCTCTCTGAATATCACAGGGCCTGTATTTACTTACAACTCAAATATTTTAAATATTTAATATAATGCAACCATATCCAATCCTCACATAAAATCGACACGGTGTGAAATTAGGCCCGTAACTGAATCGTTATAATGCGATTACGGAGAATTATCATAACATGCTATACAGATACATCGTTGGCGCTGTTCATATTTTGAGGAATAACAGCATTTAATGCATCATAAAAACTGGAGAAAAGGGAAATTATAAATAAATTGTACTTGATGAATTTCGCGATTCAAGAAACGAATGGAGTCGTGACGGGGGTACCGTTAGCACTTCGTTCCGCTTACAAAAATCATTTCCAGTAATATAACGAAATCGTCAACTTAATTTATACAAATAGGATATAACGATGATTTACCACAAATTAATTCGTGTATTTACGGGTTTAAAAACCAATAACTTACAGTCTAACATATAGATCTCTATCGAGGGTGAATAATGAATAAATATACTGAAAGAAAGTTTTCTTAATTAATGTTTTCACCCCAAAGTTTAAATGGTCAAGTTCTATTTATTTTTGGTGTCCGTGTAGACTTCTTTATTTCCTGTAACTATTTATGTATAATTATGATCAGCTTTAATGGGTGGGAGAAGAGTATATTTTATCAAACTTCATTTACCCCATCTCCATGTATATTTAATCATCATTTGTATGACGGGCCAGAAATAAATGTTTTGACAGTACATTTGATTCCCCATGTACGTTGTCAATACACATCTAAACTAGAAAAACTTCTCCGAGTGAACGAGGAAAATGTTGCATTGTTTAACAACACACAAGATCTTGTCAGCACCATGTTTGTTTACACAAACAATTCACCCATTAGGGTTCTTTCTGCTAGTTTATTTGTGAACAGCCGCGAGAAATCGCGGAATATTCTATGTCAAAACACTGGTTTTCACGAGATCTTGATCAAATCTCGCGATATCTTAACAAATTGACTGATCACCGGCGGAGCGATGCATGTCTGTTTGACTTCTTTTGACACGTTATGATAATTCGGGCGGAGACGAGGAAAACTTTTGAAGTAACAGTTTGTCGGCTGATAAAGATCACTTAAAATTTTCAAAACGGACCCAGTCCCATCTTCCGTGATCGTGAATCATATCTAATTAAGACATCCCCTGTCCCGGCTGAGCAAATTTCTTTAACTTTGGAAACAATAAGAAAAAGATATACATCTCTACGCCTTGGGAAAGGAATAAATCAAATATTTTATAGAGAAAATTCAAATAAAATTCACATTTAAATCTAGGACTTGTTTGAGAAGCGACAACAAGCTAGACTGTGACTGTACATAGACCTCAGTCACAACCATGTTTACGGAGATACAACTTATTTAATTAAGTCCCTGTCCGTTCATTGAGTGTCCAATAGGATTAAACTAACTGGTTACACTAACTAGAGCTACCGTAGGACAGCGTGTTGACATTTAGCGGTGAGCTGATATTTTGTCAACCTCCTATGCAAACACCAGGTCAATTGTTTACGGCGTAAACACGGCGAGAACCAAATATGTACAAACACCAAAGACTTTCTGTAAAGCTTATCTTTAAATATAATAAGTATACATCATTATATAAACTTAAGGTATCAAAATATTGCCAGACTGGGTATACAAAACTCGCGAGTTCACCTAATAAATAACCGACAGAAGAGGGTGTTGGGTTTTAAAAACTGCAAACAACTTTCTGTAAATTTAAAATCGCCAATTTTTTTCAAAGAAGTGGTTGATGTCAAAACCTTCATTGACTACTTCTATACTTTATATAATCATTAATCAAAAGAATATGCTCTTTGATATTACAGCAAACTGCTTCTCTAATAAAAATGAAACTTTCAAATCTTGTGATACAAAATGAAGTCGTTTAAAATGACCCTGGTTCTTCACAATGCAGTCTGAAGTTGAAATTAAGAGGATGCCGGAGTCCCTCATTGACAAAACTTATGTATATTTGGAGACCGAGTCTTCCAAAAAACAGAATTCCGATGGACACTAATTGTGCTCCCTTATAAGAATAAGAAAACTTTCGTAGGTTCGAATCCCGCGCGGAACTGGTCTAAGACGATAAAACCATGGCTAGCAACAGATCCTAGGGAACTTCAAAGCTTAAAATCTGAGGCCCTTTGTCATTACTCACAAACCTTTTGTGCCGAGTGGAAAATTCTCGAATGGGATGTAAAACAACATACATGTTCAATCAAATAAACTACCTTACAAACAAACTGACGTTACAAGGGTGTTTAAAAAAATCTATTACAACCAATATTTCTGTTGTTATAATTTTGTTAACAAATATCAGGCACCTGTGATAAGGTCGTGTTTGGCTTACTTGTTTCATATCAAGTTACAGGCCATTGTTTTATACTTAAAACAATATAAGCTGCAACTTTGATGTCAAAATTTTGTAACACAACTGTCATTTACTAGTTCAATTACAGAGAAAAAGAACATTTATAAATTTTGGTTGTTCATGTTTGTAATATAAGAACTAGTGACAAGCTCATAATGATGCAAAATTAATTACATGATTGTCGCTCTATATTGTTTTCTTAATACTTTATATTTGATTGTACAGAAGTCTTTGCAATAGTTGTCGGAATACTAGTTTGAGTTTTCTTCACGTTGGTTGTAAGTGCAGAAAGCTTTGAGGGCTGGTGTTGCTTTCTAAGTTGTGCAGTCACTGTGTGATGTTGTTTATAAGTCATCTAACGACTGACATTTGAGTTGACGACAATATAGAACGCGAGGATCAGTCGCTACATAGTGGTATAATCATGATGTGTACCCCAGGGAAATCTAGCTCTCGTCCACACCGTAACGGATCTACACGATCGGAACGAACATTACACCAAGCCATTGACAGGCGATAGCGCATCAGTCTAATTAACGCGATATAAATCTGCAAGGCAATCAAGAAAATTAAAAAAAAAAGTATAGAAATAAGTCAGACTAAACATTTTGAAAAAAAAAATATGCAGGAAAATTGATCTTTTACAACCACAAGAAAGTATAACACATGTGAATAATTTAGAATTCTATCTGACAAATAATAACTTCAAATTTTATGTTTGGACCTTTACAAAGCAGTTGTTTCTTTTTGGAAAACCTAAACTTATCTCTGTTGTTTAATTTGGCAAATGTATGTGAGGGTGTGTGTGTGTGTGTTTACAATTTTTATTAAATAAGAAATTCATTTATTTTCATGAATTTATTTATTTATTGCCATTTTCTTGTATTTTTGTTTTTGTTGTTTTATGTTTGTTTATTTATTTATTTTGTTTTGTTTTTTTTATAGTTATTGTTTGAAAATGCTGCTTCTTCGTTATGACTTTTTCAAATTCCTCAGAAAAGTCAAACCCGTAATTTTATTGATTGACGAGCTTTGAATAGTCCTCAAGACGTTCTCAGGGTAATGCTTGACAGCCTCTATTCCGGTAACATCCGTAATGGGGGCATCGCGTGACCTTTGTATATACCAGTTGCGCGTGCGTCGTCTGGCTCCGGAAGTTGGTTGTAATACATTTGGAAAGCCTTTGTAATTACCCAGTCAACCCGTTGATTAGAACCATTAAATTGCTTGATGTGCAAAAAGAAAGAAATTAAAAAGGAAAAGGGGGATTTCTACCAAAATAACTTGAGTCCAGAACAGGAAGATAAAGCGTGTGAAGACATTTTCTGATAAAGAAATCATAATAAGATGCAAAAATGAGCGTGTGGGAATCCGGAATAACAATAATTCCCAGGCAAAGATATATAAGAGTTTATTTAGATGATTTTATACCATTGTAGAGGTGGGACAGAGGACATAGACTCAGTAGAAGAGGACCTGACTAGTGTCGTACTATTAAAGGTCCGATTGTAGGCATATATGGTTTCCTCCATATCTATCAGCTACACAATAAATATGATAAACAAATTCTTGGAAAATCTATCGGTGTATTGCATGTGCCAAAGTTTAAAAAGTAAATGCTTGTGATTATATAGTATATTTATATAACTGCTATAGACAAAGTGGAGGAGGCTCTACTGATAAAAGATCAGCTTTATAACAGGCTTAACATCACGAGAAAAAACCGAATATTTATGACAATTTATAGATTTCATTATCTAAATTATTTGCAGTCAGTTTTGTGTTTGTCCAATTTTCAAAACAAATCTTCGATAATTCGGCTATTTCCCCAACTGTCTTCTTTTAATTACATACCATCACCATGTCTTAGAAAACGTCATCAAATAGACAGATCATGTTTACACTCCGATCTAGATTTTAAGAAATTCCATTTTTATGCGGAAATTGATTTCGGTGTTGTCTGCCTGAGAGCTTGCAGGTCCACGACTGCATGTTTGATTTGGCCGTGAGACTGAGGCAAAGGTCAGGGGTCAATTGACAGAAGCTGTCCTATGTTTGCGGAGATGAGATCGTTCTTGAACCCATATTTGTCTGAATGTCCAAAGCATTAATAACTATTTGTCTGTTTGACCGACATGAAATTGTTCCTTTCTCTTTCTCTCTCTCCGTTTCTCTCTCTCTCTCTCTTGGGAACTCTGCACCTTATCAAATTTCATAAATATGATTTTTTTTTTCAGACAAGCAGATGGTTTGACATCTTGCAAACTCTTGTCTGCGAGATTTGCGCGAGATTAGATGACCAGGGTATGCTTGGACTATCTGCCATTCCCTCGTAACTAGGGCCCCTTACATCACACGAGCATCAGTCCAGCACAGGCTGCAAACACTGATTCACAGGAACCGTTATACTATCTCTCACTGATAAGACCCACACCTCTGCACATACTGCTGTCTCGTCGTTGTAGTGTTAGGTTTTTATTTGTGCAAATTGCAGCTATTCTTGTAGTCTTTGAAAAGGAAAACATAACGCCTTACTTGTTGGCTGCTACTCACACTTTTTTGCTTTTAACGAAGAAGTTTATGACTGATACGATGCGTTCACTTTATGATGGAAGTTTTTTTTTTTTATCTAATGCTGATATTTAAGTAGTCTTCAGAAGGTTGATTTCAGAGTGTTATTTAATGAATATGTATTAATTACATAATAAATACTGTTTTGATGAAAATAAAATCTTCATCCAAATTGTATGCAATAATCGATATTTTGAAAGCTAAGCATACCAATGAACTAGGCTTTAGTTTTTGAGATATTATGATATAGCATTCAATATATTAATTTATATTATATTTTTTTTACGGAAAAAGATTTTAACTAAAACTTTACAGATCTGAAATAATGTATGTATATGCTTAATCAATCTATATCGGAAAACAATTTTTTGATAAAACAACCCTCTGTTTAGTGGGGTCTCACGCGACCTTACCGTCCTGGAGAGCTTTCAGGGGGAGGTAATACATGTAGTTAACTAACAACAGAACATCGAACACGCACGAGTGACTCTTAATCCTTATAGAGCTCTTAATTACTTTTTTTTTAATTTCTAGTTATGGGTTTTTCTTTTCCGTCCACGGAATGAAATACTAATGTATGTATATGTTTTATAAATTATTTATTACAAAAAGATAAAATTATACTATTTATAGAACATTATTTGGAATATTTTTTTTCGGTTTTAAAGCTATTAAATTAGTCTTGAAACCTGTGTATAGTTACACTGTTTATTTATTTATTTTTAAATTTTAAACACAATATTTTAAAAAGAGATTCACTCCCTGGCATCAACCAATTGAATCCAATCGTTATCTAAATGCTTCAACACCTCTTTAAAATGACTAATCAAAATAGTCCTCTGCAACTGAAATAAGAGAGACTTTTAAGGGGCGTTCGACAGATGGTCAAATTCATCTTAACATTTTCAAATCATATCCGACCTTTTTATATCACACTACCTAAGCGGCCCCAAGAGACCATGGCGGATCGCATAAAACAATAAAGATTCTGCATCATTAGTTTGTCTCGGTTCTATGAAGGAGACAAGGCTGATGGCAGTGACGATAAGGATATGTCATTGATGCGTTTTGCCCGTTCGCCTTGCTGGTCAGATTGGATTTCAATTAACATTTTAATATCATGAAAATATCAAAATTCATTTCTCAGTGTGTCGTTTGACAGATTTTTGTCTCCGGGCTCAGTGGCGCATGCGCTACATCTCGGGGGATTTTACACTTGTATTTCATGGCGACAACTGAACTTTCATTTTAAAAATTCGGAAAGAAAAAATATTTTTTGCGACAATTGGTACTTATCTCAGATTTAGGATAATATGTGGATTGTTTTGGATTCAAGTTAGGTTTTAAAAAAAATATTTAAAATAACACGCAAGTCTATCTATTTCGTTTTTAAACCCCATTATCTTATTTGTTTACATATTGTAAACCTGTTATTATTTTTTCTTTAAAATATGCTTCAAGTTAGTTTTAACAAAGTAAACCGCGAATGTAATTTTTACCCAGAAAAAACATGTGAGACCATTAAAAAGGGGAATCAAAATGTAAAGAAAAAGAAAAAAATTAAACAAAGCAAATAAATATTGATAATAAATAAAACAAAAGAAACTTGATAGCGGCAGCATTAATTTTATGTCCTGTTATAAAATTCTTCCCTCATCTATAACTATGGCGGCATTCAACCCACGGGAAGTACTTAGAATTTTTCAGGGATATTTCACGTTGCTCCTGATCTAGAGCCCCAGTTAAACATGCAAACATGTCGTAAATCATCCCCATCTAACAAGCCTCGCTCTAGCAGAAGGAAATTGAACTGAGACCGGGATGTTGCAGGTCCGCACAAAATCCGGGACCTACTTCCGGTTAATATTAACTGGTGCGTCTCGCTTTAGCTGTGATAATTTTTGTTTGAAATATTCATGCAAAACTGTCATGATAATTACCAGCAACTTCATTAAGGTATTTATCATAATCTAGTTCTTATCTGTAACTTTCTGTCTTCCCTGGGAAAAAAATAAAAGTTTAAGAAACACACGAGGAAAACTATTTTCTTTGAACTAAACAGGGTCAATTTGTTTGTTTGGCTTTATAAAAATATTATCAAAGCATTATCCTTTAGAGATTGTGCATTATAAAGCAGCAATGTCAATTCAAAATAAAAATAGATTACTTTCAGATTTCGCACTGATACTTTGTATTGTATAGTGTGACTTTTACGCTAGATGGACTAAAAATATCTTAAACTGCAGGGAAAAAAGATTCATTTCTAAAAACAAAACAAAACAAAAAACAAAAACAAAAACAAAGGAAAAAAAACTGAATAAAGCATATAATTTTTCGAAATCTATCGTTTCGAATCGTTTTCTTTTAGATGAAATATTTTTTTTATCATAAATATTCATTTTAGACAGCTATATTTTCTCCTTGTCTTATCAAAGAAAAGAACAACTTCCTATTTATTAAATGCAGTATTATGTTATCACAAAAAGCATTTTTTTTCCAGGTGTCATTATCATTTTTTACATCTAAATTCTACAAAGGTATTTATTATTTTCTTTGTTTCCGGCGCACTTCAATAAGCCAGGTGAGAATCTTCCACTTATCGGAAACACCGTGCTTTGTTATCTCAGATTGTTACGACAGGAACTCTCCTGTATTGGAAATCATAAAAGGTATTCAATATGGACTCCCTGCCAGGCAGAAGGTGGACTGAAGGCCCACGTAATGGCTTTTTCTCGATTTCGATGTTTCTATAATCTTAAAAGACACTTCAGACAAATAATACGATCATGATGAACCTGTTTTGACGATAATAAACAGATGTCCATTGCTGCTCCTGTTTGGCGACAATGCCAATAAGCCAATCGTTTACAGATTTTTAAGAATGATAATAATTTTCGAATTACTCTATCATAAGTTCGATTGCATCATGTAATTATTGCCTGGATGTCCAATGTGATTTGAACAATGGCTAATTTTCCGTCGAAGGAATAAATTTAGGATCAGTATTCATTCTTCCTTTTTATGCTCAACAATCTACTGTATCAATACTTGACCAATAAATAAAAAAAAATCTGATTCCCTGATTGTTTCAAAAGTCGTTATAATTAGGAATTGAAATGAAGGCAAAATTTGGCCATTGTTGAATTATTTATTTTTTTCACTATTCAGTCCCATACATTAATACTTTAAACCCTCCTAAATTAAAATAAATCTAAATAAAGCAATATTCAATAATTTGATCATTTTTTTTAAAAACTAATATTCATTTTGAGTACTTTTCATAAATGAATTTCGAAACCATATCATATATTTATATACGCCACATTATTAGAAAGGTATTTTTGAGATCATAAAATATAATAACAAACTTTTTTTTTTTTTTAATAACATTTAAAACTTTTCTTCCGAATTATGTTAAACAAGGACTTACATATTTCCTTAACATTTTTTCTATTGAAAATTACATCTAGGAAGTTGGTCAGGAACTCCAAAGAAATATTCAAAGCGTAATTTTTGTGTAAAATTCTATTCGATATAGCTCAAATTGTACATATTTGCATCTTGAACTTTTATATCATAATATCACACAGTGTACTACTCTAAATAACGTGGCTGAATGAAACCCTTCAACATAATATTGCAAAGAGAAAGATAATATTCTCTGACGCCATGACATCAAAGAAAGTAGTTCCTGAAATATTCATGCGCAATAAACTAATAGTATTGGGATCATAGATTTGATCGAATAATAACCATAGCTAATTACCCTGCATCATTTCAACGGTTTGTCAGATTAAAGGTGAAATTACAAAATTATTAGCTCAAGAATTTTCAATTCGATCCGTGAAAAGGTTGATTGATTTCTGTAACTCAGTCTCAGTAACAAGTAATTCTAAGCAGCTATCTCCGGTTTGTCCCCCCCCCTCTTCTTTTGGCGCTGGATCTGCCTTACCTGTCTCTCAGGTGTGTTGTTTTTTTCTGATTACCTGATATTCAGGTAACTTGCCGGGAGTTGTTCCTCCAAAGGCTTTGTTTATTTCTGGTGGCGTCTAGGGTCTGCATACGGTCGCTTCTTCGGCAAAACTTTTGACTTTTTACAAACTGAAGACTAGAAGAATCACACACACTCGGCATTCTTAAAATACCCAAACACACTTGGTTTGTTAAATTGAAGTTCATCGTTATACTTTTCCAAACTTCAGAATTTCGGAAAATTAAGAAAGATTTAATCAATTTTCCAGATTTTTTTTTCGATAAAACTTTCATCAGGATAAACATGTGACATTTGTAATTAAAGAAAATATTCCACGTAAATCTTGGAACACATGAATGCGGTAGCCAGCAAAATAAAATTACAAACAAATGGTTTTCGAATTCCACTTGCGAAACCTCTGCCTGCGACTGATGAATTTATCTTCACAAATGAAAGTGAAATATTTAAGATAGATTTGATGGTCTGCCTTTAACATTGAGGCATAAATAATTTTGCCAATATCTAGATGAGCTTTCCATTAAGTTAGAGTCCTAGGGGGCCCTGTGAATCCAAAACAGCGCTCAAACTTTTAGTATTTTACACGATTTTGCACTAAACATATACAAACAAGATGCATTTACTGGTTAACACGATTTCGCTGTTCTCAAAAGATGGAGCGTCACCATCGCTTACTGAAAGTCAAAAGAATAAAAAAAATCGATTCATTTTTGATCTCCTTAATAGCGCCTATAATTGTGATGGGTTCAAAGTAATTTTGGTGAAATGCATTATTATCTAATGTACACATGAGAAATGGAAGCAAATGCACATATCAAAATTTATTATTTACTTTCCGTAATACTACCGCCGTCATTAGAAATATTGGAAGCCTCTCTCTCCTCCAAAAGCTATGCCAGAACTTTCCGCAAAATGTTGATGCATGCTTCCACTTAACGAAAGTTCCATTTGCGAAATTTGCTAATGGCATAGCTTAATGGACGGCAAGGAAGCCGAGCGAGCGATCTCATCTCCATTAATTCATTAATATCCCGTCTGATGCGGAGGCCAAGCAACTCCGATACGACCATCATACAAACTCAACTCTATGTAGATGTAAATGCCGAGGAAATTCGAAATTTGGTTTTTTAATTTCAAATATTTTTAGTTCAGTTATGTGGAGACATTTTTTTCTGAGGGTTATGAATTGAACTATTTTGAATACAACGCCGATGGTTGACATGAATTGGTAAACATTCTATTGAGAACCGAGATTGAGAAAATTCGGAATGCGTATATTACTAAACTAAACTAAATGTTTTAAATACAAATGCCCCGAATGTGGCCATATAGTGATGTGAATATTATAGAAATTCGAGATTTGGACATACCGGTAGTGACTTTGTTGTGAAAGTTGCCGTTCATAGCATTAGTCAACCCATGTAATCACGTTGTTGCTAACCCTATTTAGTGTCGCCTGCAGAACGCCACTTAGGGATCACTTTACCCGAGTCTGTCTGTCCGTCTTGTCAATCACAACTTACTCTTAGAGGTATAGATTTATTTTTTTTTCAAATATATCTCAAATAGCTTGTTTCTGAGGCTTTTGTAAAATATCTTGTAAATCCATTTCGTGATCTTTTAACTTGAACTTTGACTTACTTTTTAAAATACTGATTGTATATTGTTTAACGTCCCTCTCGAGAATTTTTTACTCATATGTAGACTCCACCACTTGCCGGTGGCGAGCTGCAAATTTTGTCCTATACTCGGCACTGAGGGCCATTGAGCAGGGAAGGATCTTTTTCGTGCCAGTATACCTACTGCGACACGGGACCTCGGTTTATAAAAAGCAGGCGACACACGCGTTCTTTGGAACATTCTAGTTATTCACTTGTTCCAGCTGTTATTAACAAGATGGTTATATTCAGAACATGACATTAAAAAAATTAAATAAAATTCTGTTTCCACAACAACATGAGAAATACAAATTATTGACGGGGAATTTTTGTAAAGATGATCGTTGTGTGTTTCTTACAGCTTTTACCGAATTTGCACTGGCGTCTTTTCAAAAAATTTGTTTAAGAAATAAGGTATCATTTTAAAACATCTATCGGGCTATAAATACGGGTTGGCCACGAGATTAAATTCCATAAAGCCCGAAGGGCAAATGTAATTATTTCAAAATAAATTTTGTTGTTATGATACTTTAAAGTAGTCATAACAACAAAGTTTTTTTTAATATGATATTTGTGGTAATTTAAGACACTGGTGATCATAATCTCATCGGAGACTCAAAATGTTTACTTTTTTTAACCTGTACAATACGTAAATATGCAAACATAGCCTACGATCCAGAAAAGTGTTTGTTGTCTTCATAACGGACAAACAAACGGACACGGGATCGTCCTTCTTTGTACGTTTGAAATGGGCATTGATATAGGTACAGTTCAATTATTCAAGTTTCCCAGACAGACAGATAAGGGCAGTCAGGAATCCACCTACGTCTTTAATGGCAACATAAAAAAAAATACAAAAGTCTATTCAGGACCAATAATATTATCAAAAAAAAAAAAAAAAAAAAAAAATTGAAATCGATACAACGAATCGTCTTGAAGGAAATAAAATATTTCCTTATGTCAATTTGTTGAGTTTGTTATTATAACGAATTTAGGCTAATTACTGAATACTTAATAGCTATTTTTTTTAAATTTTAAAACGAATTGAGTTTGTTTAAACGAATTCGAAAATTTCTTACATGAATTAAACGATACTTCGGATGGTTACTAATAGAATTCTTTGTAATTATTTGTTGAAATTGTTAAATTCGATTTGACATTTCATATTAAAAAAAATGTTTTAAGAAAATAGATTTTAAAATTCCTCTTAACGAATTTTTATTTCGTTTTTACTGTCTAAAATCGTAAAAATGATATAAGGTATACAATTTGTTTTAACAAATGTTATATGATAAATAACATCGTCGGAATTCCAAAACATTTTTGATAGGCCAGAATTAGGCTTTCGTATTACGAAACAGTTTGGATCTACAGAACAGTGACTTAATGAGGAAGAAAAAGGATTAACCCTCAGCATGTTCCGTAAAACGCTATTTTATTTGATTAAAAGATGCTGGGATAGAAAGTATATTAATGTGGAGAAATGATTTATAAGCGTCTGAAATAGAAGAAAAATTAATTAAGTTATTTACTTCCAGTTTTTAATTGATGTAAAAAATAAGTTTAATATCGGGAAGATTTTTTTTAATAAACAATTTAATCTCTCCTATTGTTTAGTTACATTGGTCGGTATCTCGTTGTTTATTCCATGTATGTTGTTTGGAGTCATGTTCCACTCATAATTGCAAAAATGCCATTCGCATTGATTTATCTTCAAAAGACATTGCAAACTAATCATCTAATTGTAGTTTTATTTTGTGCTCTCTATAACTCTTCTGAGAATTAGGCCCGAGGGATTCCGGATGACTCTTTCAATTGCCCTCGCTGCAATTCGGAAGTATCGTTTTTATAATCAATTTAAATGAACGGCATCTTTGATCGTCTATTGTTAATACGCTTCTTGTCAAAAATACTCATTGACACGAGTAAAACACGTTCCGCTACGAATTCAATCTATGTTCTTTCCCGTCATTATTTTTTTTATTTCTAGAAAAAGATTATTAATCTTTTACCGAATTATCCCAACCTTCAACGAACATTTCTCAAATCTTTCTTTTCATTGTTGCTACATTTTCTCTTCCCAATTTTCCAAGCACTCAAATATCTCCAAATTATGACATTTCCATCGCTACATTCAAGCTCAATGATAAATTGCTTTCCTAATTGGATTAAACTGGATCTTGATGGACACGTAGTTAAACTGCAGTCAAGACAGCAATCTTGAAAATAACCCACTTTGAAAATACACCTTCAAAGACTGAGGGATGTGTTTTACAAGTTTTCTTTAATTTTCTGATTTGAGGTGTTCTATTTTGAGGTAGATCTTCGGTCAGTGCGGTTTCATATTTACAAACTTTGGAGCCAGTAGAGGTCGCTGAATCAGAATTCGGCAGTCACCCAATCAGATAGGCGCAGCGGACAAACACAGTGTTTTGACAGAAGATTTCTTGATTTTTTGAAATATATATAAATAATGAGAATAAGTTTTGTGTAGCTGCAGATCTGTATCGTTATGGTTTTATATATTTGTCTTTGACCATAAGAAAAATATACAAAACCATAACGCTACAGATCTGCAGCTAAGTTTTGTGATGCGGTACCTGCTGTATAAGTATAAGAAGAGCTAAGGCCTTGTATTTTACTGTTTTGACTTTATATAAATAAAAAACCAAAGGGGGTCCGGATCCACAGTAAACATTTTCCAGATACATTTATTATAATAAAGATAAATGTACCTGTATTCAATTGCACATTCATGCAACCTTTATTTGAATATAAATTATATAAAAGAAACGAATATTAATTTAAAAAAAAATTGACAACTGCAATAAGTTCCGTGTAGGGTGATTTTTGAAAAAAAAAACATGTAAAGCCACCCAGTGGTTCTTAGGTAACTAATGAGGTGTAAAATGTCATTTATCTAAAATAGAAAAAAGTACCAAAAAAGTCGATGATATGTTAAAGACACTTCCCTTAGCTTCTTCAAAGGAACTGCATAATTTAATATTTTGTAAAAGAAAATATAAATTTCAGGTAGAACAAGTATTTTCTTGATTTCTTATCCTGGTATAGCCGGTTATCGAGAATCAGAAAGAGAATCACGTGGGACTCCTGGACTCGAACCCGACCACAATTTAAGCCGTTTTCATTGCAAATTATAGTACATTAAATATAATTACATAAAATATTGTCACATAAAAATATTGTCACTTAAATATAGTTATATATGCGTCAATTCTGATAGATGGAACATAATGACAGAAGTGGATCTTACGAATCAACGAAAATTGAGAATAATTTTAAAACATCTTATAAATATAAAACTAATTTGAATGGTTGCACTTTAAACCATGCGAACCTCAATAGAGTACACGCAACCTTTATTCAAATTCCATCGTAAAATGCATTTTTACTATTTGCGAACGATATAAAGAAGCTATTGAAACAAGTTTATTTGTTTGTTTGTATATGACGTAGGTCAAACGTAAAAAAAACAATTTTATTCGCTTGAGCTGCTCGTTCTATATGCTGTAAACTTTTTTTCTTAAAGGCAAATGTTTTACTTCAAAAGTTGAAGTGTAGAAGTATTCAGAAAAAAAACGCATAGGTTTCTGAGGTGTATAAAACATACAGGCTATATATATAGTTCCAGCACATGCAGAATTTAGTGTAATGTACAGACATTGAATATCGGCTTTATGTATAAGTACATTGTAATTCACTTAATGCATCGAGCTCGTTGTAAACGCTAGGTAGAAGTTTGCTTGTCTCGCGCTTCACTTATACTTGATTTTTATTGCAGAGTTAGAGGGCCCACACGAACGGGAACAAGATATACGATTGGGGTTCCCCAACAACACAATCAAGGCTTTGACAACAATTTTAACGCCATGTTTCGTATATCGACACACAATGCAGGGAAGGCTCATCGCTGTTTTGTATCCGGCATAAGTTTACTGGTTCCCTGCTTTTTGTAAAAGATTTCCGGCGAAATGACAAAATTCAGAGGAGCAGATATTCTAATCTGAGATGGCGTTTTTCTGCGAAGTTTTATGTGTTTCCGTTTGATTTGGCTCCGGGGTCGCTCTCTAGCCTGGCTTTTCTCGCGTGTAACCCTGCCTCCTCAGCCATTCAAGTCAAAGGCACTCAGACAAGACGAGAAAGATGGCGCCCGGCTTCCGGTCCAGTGTGTAGTTGTCACTATGCCAACTCTGCAAGCCAAGATTTAAAGCGAAATAAAATCATAATTTTAGTTGTATATTGATTGGGCTAGATTATATGTCCAAAACCCAATGTCGTGTTTGCATTTATATGCACCCTTGAACATAAAAGGGGAGAGGCGATTCCTTTACAAATTAATTTTGTCATTCGGTTTGTAAATAACAATAATTCTACAGAATTTTATTTTTTTTATATTGGAGACATAAGACAATACAGGCAAATACATCAAAATCCATGATTCATAATTTTTGACAATTCCCATACATGCTTAACGAGCGGAGCAGATAAATGGTGTAAAAAGTGTTGGACAACTGAGAACTCAAAGTCAGGGACTACTAGTAAAAGAGCCTAAACAAATATCATGTTTTTATTTTTTTGAAATATGGCTGGAAACTCTGTAGCTGGAACAATGTCTACAAGTTCCACAGGGAAACATTAGGCAAACCAAGAAGTCTGTCAATGCTAGCAAATTGATAACTTGTTTTCCACAAGGGACAATCTCCCGATATGACACTGGTACGAGGGATTCTGATCAACATTTTCTAGTTATTCCATTCAATCAATAATTCATGAGATATATAATGAAATCAGATTTGTATAAAAATTAAATTTTGTTTTCAACTTGCTAATGCAATTTAGAATTGTTCATGCGGTCAGGACAACTCAACTGTAGAATTTTAATCCACAAGAAGCGTGACAAAGGCATATTAACAGCGTTGCAGTACAGGTGTTTTTTTGTTGTTTTCTTGGACCAAAGAGTTCGACTGCTCTTCTGCTCTCTGCCTCACTTCTTCCATAAAAAAATGAAATTACTTTATTGTGGGGAAATGCACGTGCTTTGAATTCAACGGAAAACACGGCGATTTGGACAATAGGAGGGCGGGGTCGTGCCGGTGTGGGGATCTATAGTATTTGTATTGATCACGTGACACGAAGTGTCCTCGGTAAACCTTTGTCAGACGGAGATCCCCCGTGTAAGAATTAATAGCACGACAGCGATGTCCACTCGCGTGTGGTCATCTGTCTTGTCTTACATATTGAAATTATTATCGTAAGCGGCCGACCTGTCGTTCGCGTGCGTGGTCACGTGTTCCGAATGAACTTATGACAATAGAAAGTACCCGAATGACCACGGTGTCGGACAAGATACGGAGTGTCACTACATTTCCCGCGCCGGTGCGGTCAGGGGCGGGCGGTGTGTCCAGGAACACAGTCTCTAAATACCTCATTATCGTATTATTTGTTAATAAAGGGCCTCATAATGAGAAAACAAGATTCTTCGATGACAAACAGCGTAACAATAGTGTTATAGGAGGGCGAGTGATATCCACTTCAAAACTTTTCTTCCATAACCATAAGAAAATCAGATCTCTGGGGGACAAATTTTAAAAGTATTATATCAAAAATATTTACAAATGTATATCAGACGGGAAAACGAAGTTAAGATGATATAAGATAACGGAAAAAAAACTGTTCCCCAGCACTACTGAGAAACAGCAAGGGAACTGTGTTCAGAGTTTATCACAAAAATCAAATGTAAAGTATTAATAGATGTTGTTTTAAAATTTTTTGTACATATGTACATGTACTACTTTAAAAAATTGGACTGTTGATAAATAACAAATATGCATATAAGAAGATAATCGGTCGAAAGTTGCAAAACATAGTACATAGGTTGGAGATAGAAGTTAATTAAATTCCGAGTTTTTAATGCTGTCAATCTTTATTTCTCTGAAGTGATTTTGTAAACATACGCATACGAGTATTGCGTACAAATAAAAAAATAAACACCGCAAAAAATATTAAATTGTGAGCATCGTGTTTAAATTTTATGGGCTGGCATATTACACATCTGTAGTCAATGACGAAGAACAATGTTCTGATTTATTCTTGTGTTTTAGTAAAATATATAACCACACATAAACCATATTTTAATTATAGACGTGGTTCTTTAATTAAAGAGCCTCGCGCAGCACGTGTGTTTAATAACTCCACAGAAAGATACGTTTTCTCTGAAATGACAAAAATTCTGAGTTGCAGCGCGAGAACAAACGGCTTGATGTAGTTTTGGTATTGCGCGGCATGCATGGTATCAACAATGGGACAAAATATACATATTTATGGCAATTTATGAGATTGAATTTCTTTTTTACATCGTCGGTGGATAGCGAGCGTCGGCCCGTGGTCTCTTGCTGTCTGAGTCGCACGCGCAGCCACAATAGATTTATTCCAGTCTTCAACCCTAGTTTATGTGTTAATATGCTGCGATTTTTCATTTAAGAAATAGCGGGAATTTCTTAAGTTAATGCATCTCATATTATTGAATTGACAACATTTTTATCAAAATCACACCGATTTTTTGTTCTATCGTAATGAAAACCAGCACATTCCCCACTAGGGGGCGTCATTTACGGCAGTCGCCACGTAACCTCGTGACCGCGTGGGGATCTCCCAGCGATTGGGGCGGAGTCTATCGCTGCGGCATTTGAAATTTTTTGCAATGTAAACAGATATAGAAAATCAGTTACTAATTACGTCAGATAGCGTAAGAATATAATGTGTATCACCCGTTGGTAGAAAAGGCAAAACCAGTGCAAAATGGGGGATTTCATTAACACAAAAAACATCTTTTTTTATGATCAAGTACGCAAATTGTCTACTTTTTTCCCCTCAAATTACGACGAGACTGAACGAATTCTTTGTAATATCAAAAAATAAAATTGTCTCAACACAATAAAATAGGTACTACTCAGCAGGTAAACCGCCTGAGAAAAAAAATATTGAATAGTTGTAGATACCTCAACTACGACATTTAAAATATAAATATCTATCAATTTTTGAAGTTATCTATATATTCTCTTAAAACATTATATGATCTTTATTAAGCAAAGACCGAACAATTTTTTTTAATTAGACACCCTTGCATGTACACTGTATACAAAAATGTAAAGATTTAGTAAAACGAATCGTTAAATTTTCAAACTTGTTAAAAGTACATGTATATTGCGCAGTGTACACTTGTAAGTAGCACGCTCCCCTTGAGCAAAATATTAAAGGGAATAGAGCGAGTAAAGGGAAGTAAGAAAACACGGAAGACCGTGAGTACAGTTATCATTCGCTGCGGTAGTCGTATCACGAATGCGCATCGATAGCCTTCCGGCGAGTCACGCCGATGCTGGGCGGGGCATGATGGGTATCTCCTCATCATCCTGGTACGAAGACCTCAGAAAAACTCTGCTTCCAGGGAAAACAACCTCGTCAGATATATTTTTGTGATTTTTTTTCTCTCCTCGTTTTAATTTCATCCTGCGGTATGCGCTGCTAAGATGTCATCAAAGCGCGTCATTCTCGATTGGAGAAGTTACAACGCGATGTGAATTTACATATAATCAATAAAGAGCGCTCGCGTACACACATAGAACATTCCGCGTTGCCTTTGATCTTGATGGTTGTCAAAAAAATCGAGATGAGAGATTACCTGCTAGAAAAAGAGAGAGAAAAAACCGTTTCAGGCACATTTTCTTTATCTTTTATTTTTTTATGATCTATATAGAATACGGGTTTTCCCTACACAATCTTGCAGAGAATGCATTTCATTATTTGAAAAATTACTGAATGTACCGTAAAAAATTATTTCAATACAAACGATTTGAAAAACTTCCAACCCTTTCATTTTTGCAATACATGTAATTTGAGAGATATTTGTTTTATTTTGAAATTTATTATTTATCAAATCAAAAGGAAATCCACGGACCATGGAAATTGTCTCGCAGCACGTCTTTGATTAAAAAAAATAATATTAGAAAAGTATTTTAAAAATGTAATTCTATAATTATAATGTACAAGGATTTATTATAATTTTTTTTAATTTTTATTAATATACAGTATAAGAACTAAGAAGACCGGCTACTAAAATCTTAAGCATCCCAACAGCCCAATATGTTAGACACAGGTAACAGTTGAATTTCCAGCTTTCTAATGGAGAAGTATTTAGTGTTATCAACAGAGTCAGTGCCCCTTTTATATCTACTTCTTCATCTGAGCCGTCTATATCTATATAATGTATACCGAATGTTTATAATTTAATTACTTTATCACCCCAAACTGTGCTCGCCTTTAGGGTGGAAGTCACCGTGAGATATCTTAGGCCCAGAATACTGGAACTTCATTTACTTTCCACTTCATCAGATAGACAATTCATTTGCTTTGGTTCTTTTGTACCCTTCACGTGAGTCGTTGATTTGTGACTCACTACAGTATATATAAAGGTCTGATAACTTGTCTGACCAATGGTCCTCGGCCACTACTTATCCCCACGATATCAAACATCTTCATATTTTGTTAATTACAATGTCCGCTCGGGCCACTGGTCAACAAAATGATTTCAAGAGAGAAATAGATCTATTGTATTTGTATTAAATGAAATTTTGGTTTATTATTTTTTGTAAAACTATTCGATTGCTACTGACTAATATTTTACTCAAAGGGTCTTTTTTTTAAAATCTAATATCATATTTGACATTTTTATCTATTAAAAAACGAAACCCGACTCATTTGGTTGAAATCTTAATATGATATAAATTCATTTTGTAGGAAATTCTAGTCTATATTGACGCTGAATATAGCATGATGAGATATATCGATCTGAATTCTCTAAGACACGCCCCCCTCGATGTTCATTGTATAAAAAGTACAAGTCGATCTCCTTCTACGTTGTATCTGTTTTTACTTCAATTAAATAAAATTGAAATAAAATTGGCAGGTGATGTCAAATTTTATAGAAATATATAAAGATAAATTATCATAATGTTCAATGGATTGCAATTTCCACGGATAAAATTACATGCATTAAAAAAGTTATATACATCGCTCATTCATTAAAACAGTCCTTTATTGAGTTTATTCAGCTAAGATTAAAGTACGGAAAATGGCAATTTTAAGATATTGCCGAATTTCGCTTTTTCAACAATTTTCTCATTTGTACTTTGAAAATTATTGCAATAGAATATGTATACATTAACATTAATAGTACAGAAAGACTTGTACACTTTCTTCGATAAATCTGTACTTCTAGAAATTGTTTGGCGAAGAAAGTATGATCTAACCATCTGTTAATTAAATCTTTTTACCTATACCTGAACATAAGAACAGGTGGTTGATCTGCACGACTTTCGCTGGTCCCGACATCGCAGGCAACCACAACACCTTAGCCGCGATCCAATCGATTTTGATCTTTAAAAAAATTAAAATTTCAAATTCCTCTTCTTTCTTTTCTTTATTCAGTTTTAAAACAACTATTTTTATTTCAGACATGAGTTGTAATGAAAACAAAAGGGAAATTCCCTAAACAACGAGTGAGAATGGACATGGATACAGTAACAGGACCGGGTTCTGACAATAAGACAGGCCTGCAGCGGAACAACATCATTTGATTCTAAACTTATCTTTGTAGAAGAAATTGACTCAATTTGTTATAAACAAAACGAATACCGTATTTGTGTTCGGTACAATTAGCTATAATATGATATATTATAATGTGTATCTAGATCGATTTCTTGTTTCTTCCTCGGTTACCTCCGCTTTCTAACCTCTCGTACGTACGGCCAGTATTTTCTTTGTCTTTTTTTGCATAGTTGTCTTTCTCTTAGATATCCTTAACTTCTACAGATTAAAAAGAAAGAATGAAATGTTCTTGAAAAAAAAATAATAATTCCACCTTTAATTATGTTCCCCAAACGAAGTTGGGAAACATATTGTTTTTACTCTGTTTCTTATTAAGGTCTTCCGTCTTCAGCGGAAGACCTTCTTGTTATTCTTAGGTTTCTTTTTCACTTTTATTATTATTAAGGTCTTCCGTCTCCACGGAAGACCTTATAGTGATTCTATTGTTTCTTATTATTATTATTATTATTCTTTTTTGACATATTTTGTGCAGGCGATTTCTCGAGAACTATTCAGCGGTTTTCAATGAAACTTTCACAAAATATGTGTCTTCATATGAAGTTGTTACATCCGAAGAAAAATTTGGAAAATTCCCTTCTGGTGCCAAGTTATGGACAATTTCCTGATTTTAAAATGCGATTTTGTCGCGCACTTTTATCAAAAATGGTTGAAGATATAAACTGGAGACTTATTGGAGATGATAGATCATGACTTTGTGGTTTGCAGAATTGCCTTTTCGTGCGTCGTCAGCACTTCCGGTTTCTGTCGGAAGCATATTTTAAAAAATGCAATTTTTTAATTTTTTTGTTTTTAAATATTTTTCTTTGGTATTTTTAATCTTAATAGAGACTCATTTGCAAATGCGTAATATGTTATTTCTTTTAGAATCGAAAAAGGCAATTTCGAGATATTCGCATTTCAAAATTTGAAGCGGTGTTTTCAATGGCCGAATGGTTAGCACATTGGATTGTCACACGGGCGACCCGGGTTCGCTCCCCCGAATGTCCGACTTTTTTTATGATTTTTTCTGCTAGATTTTTCGTTTTTTATTTCAGAATCGGACGGAAGACCTCTCGTTGCTCGCAACGAGTTTCTTTTCTAGTTATTGTTTTTTTTTCTTACCGATTTTGTGCACGCGATTTCTCGAAAACGGCTAGATGGATTTCCATGAAACTTTCAGGACTTATGTAACATCACTTGAACCTTATGCGTTTTTTTCTGTTTTGATGACGTCACTTCCGGTCCGGAGTTATCAGCACAAAATTGATTTTTTAAGGGTCAGTTTGTCCGCACGATTTCTCCTAAACGACTTTAGATAGACACGTGATACTTTCAGGTCTTGTAGACCTATGTCTGTAGATTTGTGGAATGTGTTTTATTTTTACCGGAAGTGCTGCAGGTCGGCTCTCGGTATGGCCCGAAAATAGGCCTATCGCGAATTTCAACATTTTTAGCACTTTTTCTACGATATCTTTTTACCTGGAAATATTTTGTTAAAACATATAGAACAAAAGAAGTGTAGAATTTTAAGTTCTTCCAAATGATATCTCGGAAAAAGGGCTGGCCCCTAGTATTAGGGGTCTACAGGGGCCGAAAGTTTTTCCTTTATATCTCAAAAAGTATTGAGAATTTGTAATACGTCTATGAAGCAAAGTTGTTCAAAATGTCAAGCTTAATCTAATGGAGTCGTCAAAATACGTCCGTCGACGTCATTTCCGGCCAAACCGGAAGTAGTCGAAAAACGCGTATTTTTACCGTTCTTGAAAAGTTTTTGGGTAACATCTGTCACTTGGAGCATAAAAATTAATTCTATGTCCGTCGTGAACACTTCCGGTCACACGGGAAGTAGCATAAACTTCCGGTCAAACAGGACGGAAGACCTACTCGTTGCTTTGCAACGAGCTTTGCTCTAGTAAGAATTAACGTCTTTTACCTTTCTTGGAGCATTAATCTCTTGAAATACCACTATTAATTCTAACTTTTAACCTGTCTGAATGACCTTTGTCCTTGACCCAAAGCTCATGTCCATGGTTTAGGAAACAACGCCACATTATTAATTCTTTAACCCACCGCTAATTTAAAAAAAAAAAAACACCAAGAATATTCTCCTAAGCTCTTTGGGAATAGAAGCTCAATTAACAAAAAATGACCTTGACCTTTAACATTTGACCTTAACCTTTAACCTTAATTCAAAATTCATACCCAAGCTGTAAAATACAAAATCCGCTTATTCATTATTAGAACCACCCCCCCCCCCCAATTAAACTAGAGTAACCTAAATTTCATCTCTTGAACTCATACACCACCTGGGATCCACATAAAACTGCGGAAACATGTAGAAGAGACCTCAAAGAAAGTGTATTGAAAGTTTTACAGTGATCCTGTATAATATATAGAAGTTATAATTTTTTTCGGCAATAAAAAAAAATTCAAACCTGCAACGGCGTATCAGCACTGAGCATTAATTTCTTGAAATACCACCATTTATTCTAACTTTTAACCTGTCTGTATTACCCTCTGACCTTGACCCAATGTTCATGTCCATGCTCTAGGAAACAATGCCACATTATCAATTCTTTAACCCACCGCTAATAATAAAAAAAACCCATCAAGAATGTTCTCTTAAGCTCTTTGTAAATAGAGGCTCAATGAAGAAAAAATGACCTTGACCTTTGACCTTGACCTTTAACATTTGACCTTGACCTTAAACATTTGACCTTGACCTTTAACCTTAATTCAAAATTCATACCCAAGCTGTAAAATACAAAATCCGCTTATTTATTATTAGACACCCCCCCCCCCCCCTTATTAAACCAGAGTAACCTAAATTTCATCTCTTGAACTCATACACCACCTGGGATCCACATAAAACTGCGGAAACATGTAGAAGAGACCTCAAAGAAAGTGTATTTAAAGTTTAACAGTGATCCTGTATATTATATAGAAGTTATAAATTTTCTCGGCAATAAAAAAAAAATTCAAACCTTGAACGACGTATTAGCAACGTAGAATATTTTTTTTCAAACTCACGCCAAATTTCCGATTGACTTGTAATATTCAGGAACATGTAGAACAGACCACAGCAATATATTCTGTGGAGTTTCACGGCCAGAGTTTATGGGATACAGAAATTATGAATTTTTACGGCATAAATATCTCATTTTTCGTTATGGAAATTTCCCGTGCAAATGATAAAACATGTCATATAAAGCTTTTGTCGTCCGTTTTTTTTTATGTTTAAGTTGAACTAAATTCTACTAATATGATATGATATTTTAATATCGAACATCTTTCATTTTGCTTTCCTGGGGAGTAAATGCGATGTTTGTTTACATTTGAGCAATACACAGAAATACACGCAAATAGCGGTTCTCGATATAAAAAGTATAATGTACCCTTACCATGCTGTGTTTCCCATTCAGAAATAAATGTTTACCATTGAATAAATCATTTAAACTTGAAACATAATTGTTCACACATAAATTCACGGTGATTTCGCTGTGATTCATGTAAATTCGGAATGTGTGTCAAATAGCGAACCCGACTTTCGCAGTTTTTATTCTCATGTAAACAAACCGGCCAGCCTCTCCAGCTCTTTTTGTAGACATGAATTAATCAACATTTCCTGATATATATAACACCGAAAGCAAGTGCAGAATATTTTTTATTAAACAACTTCTCATTATACACCAATCAGGTAAAGCAGAAATCTTTTCTGTCCGCGCAATCTTGTGCCACAACTGGTTAATTATTAAGGTCTTCCGTCTTCAGCGGAAGACCTTCTTGTTATTCTTAGGTTTCTTTTTCACTTTTATTATTATTATTGTTTTTTTTCTTACCGATTTTGTGCACGCGATTTCTCGAAAACGGCTCGATGGATTTCCATGAAACTTTCAGGACTTATGTAACATCACTTGAACCTTATGCGTTTTTTTCTGTTTTGATGACGTCACTTCCGGTCCGGAGTTATCAGCACAAAATTGATTTTTTAAGGGTCAGTTTGTCCGCACGATTTCTCCTAAACGACTTTAGATAGACACGTGATACTTTCAGGTCTAGTAGACCTATGTCTGTAGATTTGTGGAATGTATTTTATTTTTACCGTAAGTGCTGCACGTCGGCGCTCGGTATGGCCCGAAAATAGGCCTATCGCGAATTTCAAAATTTTTAGCACTTTCTCTACGATATCTTTTTACCTGGAAATATTTTGTTAAAACATATAGAACAAAAGAAGTGTAGAATTTTAAGTTCTTCCAAATGATATCTCGGAAAAAGGGCTGGCCCCTAGTATTAGGGGTCTACAGGGGCCGAAAGTTTTTCCTTTATATCTCAAAAAGTATTGAGAATTTGTAATACGTCTATGAAGCAAAGTTGTTCAAAATGTCAAGCTTAATCTAATGGAGTCGTCAAAATACGTCCGTCGACGTCATTTCCGGGAAGTAGCCTTCCGGTCAAACAGGACGGAAGTACTCGTTGCTTTGCAACGAGCTTTGCTCTAGTTATTATTATTATTATTTTTCTTCTTCCTGGGAAAATCTAGTCCACGAGTGATCTTGTAAACTACACATCCGACTTAGGTAAAACCTTTTTAGGGTCAAGGGATGTTATGTAGATTTGCCGAACGAAGGTCATTTTGCGCGCACGTGGAAGTAGCCTTAACTTTTCTATTTTTAGATGAAATGCTTTGAAACTCATAATGTAAGGATGTATTAGTAGTATAGACAAGATCATGAAAAACGCGTATTTTTACCGTTCTTGTAACATCTGTCACTTGGAGCATAAAAATTAATTCTATGTCCGTCGTGAACACTTCCGGTCACACGGGAAGTAGCATATTGACATGGTCAAAATAGCAAGATCTCACGCGCATGCACGTGCGCTTTGCTCTGATTGGCTGAAACTAAAGTCTCAATATCTTTTTTGTTTTTTTACGAAATCCTTTGAAATTTTGAACATAGCCATACATTAGGATATCTTACAACATGATATATAGCAATTATCATGAAACACGTGCATGCACGTGCGCTGCAATCTGATTGGCTGAAACTTTAAATAGCTATAACTCCCTTGCTTTTCAACCAAACAGGATGGGATTTGGAACATAGATATATATAAGGGACTTCGACAAGAAGGTATGGTCACCATGCACATGCATACACGTGCGTGTATGTGCGCTGCAATCTGATTGGCTGAAACTTTAAACAGCTATAAATCCCTTGGTTTTCAACCAAACGGGGTGGGATTTAGAACATAGATAGATGTAATGGACTTCTACAAGAAGGTATGGTCAACATGCTCATGTATGCACGTGCGTGCACGTGAAATGGGTTAAATCCAAAATACACTTGAATGAGCGTTTTTTTTTTGTATACTTTTACATTAAATACTTTAATATTTAACATATAGATTGTGTAGACAATATGATATGGTCATTACGCACATGCATTCACATGCGCAAGTGTGCAATGATAAAATTTGAATGAACATGGTACACTTCTGGGTAAACGTTGTTAAAGTCTCAAATGCATAAAGTTTGTCTTATTTAATTCCGCTTACAGGGAATATGACTATAAAAGAGAGTTGGGGAGCGTTTGGGGAACATCTGTAACGGTCCCCGTTACAATTAGCACTAGTTATACCCGGGTTTGAGCAGATATTTCCGGTTCATCGATAATGACGGTGATAAATCATGTTTATATACCAGAGTACAAGAGATATCTGGAGATAGAGGAAATGATTTTGGTTATATCATAAGTTTTTATTTTCTTTGGTGGCGATTGGTAATAAACCGTACGTGGTACCAAGAACCGCCATATCTCACCCGATCGTCTGTGGCGAAGCGTGGAACTCTTCTGTCTATGGAGTCTCATTTAGCCCCGTGACTTATGGCAGAAACATTTCAAGAATTCCTTATGGCTGTTTAATTTCTCCGATTTTCATATTCTAGACTAAAGAAGTATAAAAATGGGTCGTAATTAGTTCTATTTGGAAACCGAAAAAAGAGAGAGAGAATTAAAGATCTGAATCATTTTGCATGGGTTAAAAGTTAAAGTATCCCTCCTATTTTTGGGATTTTGTGTTTTTCTTCTTTCATTTCAGCATTTCAGGAAATTAGAATGGTAGTGAAATTTAGCTGACTAAAGAATTGAAAAATAAAACAACCTATTCATAGCATATGGGGAAAAATTGTTCTGAACAGAAAATATTTCAAAAAAACATCATAGACCCAATTTAGGTCTATGGAAATATATATTCATATAATTTATGAAGTTATTTCCTTAATCTTCTGTAATACATTTATAACCCTGAATCAAAATAATTTGATATAAAAGTTTATATTATATATTTGTGATATAATATGTGACATTCTTTTAATTCATTTATGTAATATAATAGGTAGTGAACGCTTGGTTTCTGTAATGGACTCTAGGCATTATTTACAATGAACAAAGATAAAAATAAATGATGTTCTAAAACTTAATTCCTTAATTTATATGAAGTACAGCAAAAGGAGATACAATTTATTAGCTAATTATTCAAAAAAGAAAATTAATTATTCATTTTTTTTCACTTTTTATTCTGAGATTCTATTTCATAATCAATATATTTTAACCTTTTTGTGTTTAGCGAATTTATGACATACATCTTTGTAATCTTTTCATCTTTATTTAACGATTTTTCTGCAATTGAAATAAATGAATATTTATGAGTGAAATTCAAATCCGAGTTAATTGTAATCTGACTGTAAACAAAGAACCAGGATCACAGAACGACGACCAAGCTATCGGCGGATCTTCTCGCTCCAAAAACAAGATAGATAAAAACGAAATTCCCAGGAGTAAAACAAAGGGGTTGGCGTTAAAACTCAACAATCTACATGATTTCTGAGTTCGCCTTCGGGTAAACACTTGGTTGATAGGCTTCACGGCTGTGGGGTATGGAGCCGTCGGATGATTTGAAATTAATTCATCAGATGATATCGTCCAAGATTTATTTGGAGTGATATATATATTTTATTGCATCAAATTAGAGAGGCATTTGAAGGTGACTCACGCGAGGTTTTGGGACACAATCACTCTACTACAATATTAATACCATAATTCTCCATGTAGAACAAATTCTTATTTTATGAATAAGTCACCGATTTTTTGGATTATGGGGTATAGAACTTACGATTAAATTCCAAGCCTGTTGTTGTTGTTGTTGTTTTGTTTTTGTTTTTACATCTTACCTATAAATTATCTGAATAATATTTCCTTTCTTATTCTTAATCTTATAAAGCTAGAAAATATTACTTTTTAAAACTTAACGAAGCAGAAAATGATTTGCTGATTTTTTGGGATGTCTTAGTCAAAGGTTCAAATCTACCGTATAGATAATTTTAAAAAGAAAAATACTCACAAGGTTCCAGGCTGATTCTCATAAACAACAAATAAAAAAAATGTTTATTATTTATGTCTAATAACAGTGAATATTTTACTGTCTATCCAATTACAACAATTAAATTTGTGATCTTTCCCCCGGAAGATAAAAGAAGCAAATACAGATGTACAAGCATTATTGATGAATATTAACTGAAGGTAGAAGCAAGCCGTGTTTGAAATCTTGGCCGTTTGTTTGTTTTTTATGCATGTATATTGAAATATATTCTTAGTAGTTTTGACAACGGAATACAATGAGATACTAGTATGTGAATACTGACATAATAAGAGAGGTTTCTATATTCCATCAAATAAAATTTTAAATTTTTCATCTTAATATCAAATAGTCGATGAAGTCACAATTTTCAAAACTAAAATAAGGACAATTAGCTAAAGACATGCAGATGTTACACGTAATACACGAGAAAGTGTTTCAGCTTTGAAATGGCTCTGCAAGAGCGATACTTTTCAATCTCGCATTTTTTTTTTCAGACCTCATGAAATATGGATGTTTGAAAGATAACAGTGCTACTTTGAAAAATACCTTCGCGAAACCTAAAACAGTCAAATAGATTTCTGAGAGATGGAAATGAAAATAAAATGAAGGGAAAATGAATGCCTACTTTGGAACAGGAAGAACAAAGTTAAATCAGAGTAAGAGACAGCGCCCCCTGTCTGTTTATTTACCGCGGAAAGAACAACTCCCATCGCCAGAGAATGAACTCCGAGAGGAAGTCATTTCTGTCTAATTAAATAGCTAATGTTCTTGACGTGATAAAGATGGTACTCTCTGGTCATTTAGAATAATTAAAATCTAATTCCCTCTTCATGTTCGGGGAGTCCGCGATAAGACGTCCGGTAAGGGTCTATATCTCGCCTTCTGTAGGGTTCATCTCACATTTCCATTCTCACTAGTACTGCCTCAGAGAATTCTAAATTGTCTTTTAGAGGACTGTTTTGTAACACATCATTTTATCTTTTGAAGGTGGACGGGACATTTCTTAGCTTTATTTAAGGCCATTCCGAGTTTTTTTCTTTGTTTAACATCTATCCTAAAGTCGAAAACCTATCTTTCTATGTGAAAAAAAAAAACGCAAACCAAAAGGGAAAAAACACAACAGATTGTGCACAATGTTAGAAATGTTCAGCTTCATTTGAGAACATTCTCCTCGCATTTTAACCCCAAATTAAACTACGAGTTTATTGAAACAAAAAAAAATGGACACATCACTTTGAAAAGAGAGAGAGAGAGATGTCGAACTCAAAAAAGTAAATTGCTTTTCAAAGATTTTTATTCATTATTTTAAATTTGTCTTTGTTAGCCGGGCTTATTGCTCAAAGAGCAATTGCCGGCCTATGTGATCCTGTTCAAGACAGGATGTTAACCCCATAGTCGCCATTTTAAAGTTACGTGTAAAAATATAGTTCTTACTCTCAACCGCTTTTGAGATAATACAAACGCTAAATAAAGCAACAAAAATAAAACGAAGTTTTATCTAAATAAATAAACATATTTAGTACATTTGAAAACTTCAGTCTTAAGTCAAAGAACATAGTTCATTGGTGTAAGGAGTTTTGATAATCAGTGTTACATGTATCTTAGTTCTCTACACATACGAAGAAAAGCAGGAGAGGGAACCAGACTGGCCTGTTTGTTTATTTTCAGTTGCGGTACCAGATTAATTCTGATTCTGACAAAATCGGACCGTGGTATTAGGATTGAAACTCACTGTCAGTGTCTTATCATTTATATTGATAGATTTAAAATGATTTTTTCATCAGAATTTTAAATCTGATATTCTTTTTTTTCTGTTAATACAATATAAACGTATGATTCATGTAAGATATTCATAACGATTCTACTCTGTAAATGAGCCCGGCTCTCTGTACTTCTGAGTACTTTGATTTTTAATTTCATTACCCAAAACCAGTCCGTCCGCGGATGCTTAACATAGAAAATACTTGCAATGGCCTTTATTTGCATTACATTAAAAAGAAGGCATCCGTTAAATTGTCTACTCTAAGAAATGTTGTGTCCAAACGGACTAGTCATAATAACACTTCCGAATAATTTGCTACATGTTATGAAGTAAATTTACATTTTGTGATCTCTAACCAAATCATTTCAGCACATTTACCCTAAATTTATGTTTTCTTTATTTCAATTACGGATGTTAAAGCGAATGAGTCGAGTTTCATACTCGATAAAATCCAATATTTTCTCGCCGTCAGGTCTTGATTTCCAGAGGAATTGAATTACAGAGTCCCACAAAAACAGAGAGAGGACGAATTATATCAGGCGCACGGAAAAGCAAAGTGTGATAATGTAAGGTTCCGGGGTTTATATGATTCAGTTAGTTTGTTGTCACTCTTCGGAGCCAGAGACCTAATGGCGACTTCACACTTAATTATTTGGAACACCAATATAACGGCTTCTTCTCATACTCCAGAGGAGTCCCGAGGGAATATATTTCTTCAAAAGGCGAAAAATGGAGGGAATTTTCTTCCAGGGAGTAATGGTGATTTTATTGGTAAATCGAATTAGCTTCAGATTATGGAGGGGAAATTAATCGGAAAACATAGTCTTGAAGAATTAATACCATATTTTGTTATGTATATACAATTCAAGGATATGAAACACAGTAAAAAGATTTGCTGTGTTGAACAGATCATTAAAGATTTACCGTTTCTGTTATGTTAATCTTTTAGACCCTTTTGTTCGATTAGGCTTTTGATGTACACGTGCATTTATTCTTTCTGTTCTACTCTCTTTGATGTAAAAAGCTTTTAAAACTTTGTTTTGCCGGGGTTTTCTGGCTGCTGAAGCAGATTTCTACAGAAAATGATATTCATGAAAAGGAATTCAATTGTATGTGTAATTTATAGTAAAAATGAAATTCCAAATACAAAACTCATTTGATTATTTACACGCGCACTACAATGTAAATTACAGAAAAAATATTTAAAACGATGTTTCCACTTTTGTTCTTAGTAAATTGATATTAACTATAATTATTTAATGAATAATTTTATCATTTACGATATTTTAAACTGACTTGGTATGATGTACAAGTAAGAATGCGAAAAATAAAATTGTATTCCATTAAAATACATGGAATTTATTTATATCGGCAGAAAAAAATCAATCATTTTCTTATAAATATAAAAATTAACATTTATCTGGTTATTAAAGAAATCAAAAGGATAAATAAATAATCATTTTTTGACCCCTTTTTCCAAGTAAGCATTATTCGTAAATAAATTCCATCTCTGCTGCGAAATTATCAAAGTAAATGTAATTATTATAACCAATATTGTTGCTATAATTAATTTATGGGACTTACAAATAACTACTTATAACGTATGAAAGGACAAAACAGGATGAAAACCATATTTATTTCTAACACCACATGTGTATGACGCAGCGCTGGAGAAAATCGGGGCCGTTTTCAGAATTATTATTCTTTAATTTTTGATGAATTGGTGTTTCATATCCCGACAAAAATAACGGCATATTTGGTGCGATAAAGAAAAAAGATTTTCATTTCGCCAACAAATTATAAGAACACGTGCATCAAGAATTAACAAACAAAATGAAGTTTTCCTACTCTTTGAGTTGGGTGTCTGTTGCGCATGCACGCAAGTGCCACACGTGCACATGCGGATGACGTTCAAGTTTAAGTAAACATTGCAATACTCTTTTGAAATAATGTCCTATTGAATACACGTGTAGATTTGTTTTCCCATAGCTTTTTCTCGGTAGAAATTAATTGGAATCCTCTGTCAAGTTTTTATAATAAAAGGATTAATTCTTTCTCTCTCTCTCTCTTTCTCTCTCTCGGAGTAACGGTGACGAGTCATCTGCGACCCGTAAAATGTTAGGGGGAAAAAAAATCAAAATTCACATTAAAATTTCACGGAGAAGCGTTCTTCCATTTTAATATCATGCATGTTAATAACATTACTGTGCGTTTTTGCCTGGACGCAATGGCACGACAATAACAGACAATATCAATCTGCATTTGACAACACGGAATGGTTTACATAAAATTTTCTTCTGATTAAATAGAATGATTGGAAGCAGGGCATTCTAATATCAGAAACTGGTGTAAAGCGAGAAATGGTACACGGCATTATAAGCCGATACGGATGGCCTCCCCACCATTAAGCGTAGAAAATTTAGATTTCTAACAAAATAAATTTGTAATCAGGCCTCAATTTAAAATTTGATGTCTCTATTGGTGTAGCGGCGCCGTCCCTCGGAAACATTAGATTTACCTGATACCAGACAGCATGCATCATATGAACGGGTACCTGCCCCGGTTAAAATGTTACAGTAACGGAAAATATCGCCCTATTTTATTAAACATCTTTTGACTCTATGCAGGTAATAAATCTGTACAATTTTTCATGTCAAGGCAGTATCAGTAAAATATCGGGGGATAATGATGGGTGCCTATGTCCGCGGACAGATGGTCGGCCCGCGGTGAATTTCACTCAGCTTCCGGTAATGACATTAAGGTGGCTCGTCATCGGCACTTTGACGACGGATCCGGTCATAAAAATATGGAGAAAAAATACTCCCCGTTTCTTTTTTTACACCTTGTCTGTATGATTCAGTTATCGTAAAACATTTTATTTTATTATATCAAATTTCATGTTGAGATAAAGCATGTCGATATTACTTGAAAGCTAGGATCCGTAACCTATTGGTCAACATCGAGTGAATATTTAGAGTCATGTAGTTATTAGTTTAAATAGACATATTCTAATAAAAGTCAATATATTTAATATGAACATGTGTTGCAAAAACAGATGAGGTAACAAGATTTAGTTTTTGGAATTGGAAACTGATTGATAAGGACAAGTTCGACCATGTTTAATTTCTCTGATTTCTAGAGATCCATTCATCAAGAATTCCGGACATGGACGGTAAACATGGATAAAAACCCTGAAATGTGGTCAATGTCAGACAAATTAACACGCTGAAACAATGGGAGTACTACCTAATGATTTGACACATAACTAAATACACTGTGTTGTTCTATGGCCGCCGTGTTATTGACTCCACGTGCTCCGGACAACGCCGCTTGGAGGCCGATCCCAAAGTCTGTTTTCTTCCATGTTTTTGACCAATGTCTTCCTTCTTTCTGAAAATATCGACAGAGCATTTTGCACATGGCTATTTGTTATCCTGTGTTGGGCGCACGTCAAGAAAACATGCACGCACGTGGGTAAATAGCCTCCCGAAACATGAGTTAGTTGTGTATAACAATATGGCCGTCGTTACATAAACACTTCATGTCTAATCGGCGCGCTTTATGTGAAAATAATCAAACCGAATTTCCTAGACAAAAATATATACATTCCTTTTCTCCTGGAGGTAAGTCAGGGTTGGCATCTATCGGGTACTGCTAACTATAGGACGCGATGAAGTCGGGTTCGTGCCGCTGGAAATGTCGTCATTCTCTGATTATAACTATCATAGACTACAAGAAGTTTTGTTTCTCAAATATAGCTATCTTTTGTATCTTCGGAACTGAAAGCATTGTTAGTAAGGTATACAAAGCAATTTCTCACTGGGAGAAGATAATATTTATTATCATCGCAGTAATCACTCGGCTGACTTAAATCTAGACTTACGCGGGTACATCAGTAAACCTGTAACATCGACCACATTCCGACTATTACAAGTCGATTAGCAGCTAGGTACTGATTAATGATATATAAACCTAAATGTTCGCGTTGGAAATATTCCGCCCTGTAATAATGCGAAAAGAATAGAAATGGAACTGAAAAATAGTTATCTTCGCATAAAATGTTATCCTACCACATCATATATGATGACTTCTCTTAAAATATCAGCCGCTTTTTGTTCAGATGATCATATGATCCTACTAGATGTATATGTATATAAGAAACTAAATATAGCAATATTTTAATTATTTATTAAACTAGATTTTATGTAGATTCGGTAATCAGATGTAATCTCGACACATAATGTAGAACAGAATAAAAAGGCGCAAGCTGCCAATCCGCTACTTGTATCTACAATCCCTATAACTTAAATCAAGGAGCAATGCGTCGGATTAGGGGAGATTTTGCCATACAATTGTTTCGTAATGGAAAAGATATTTCATCACTTTCTTTATACTACACAGTCTTTCAGTCATTGTTTTGAGAGGTTTTCTCGGATTCCAAACCCATCTGAGTTCTTTGAATGAGGCTCCACTATAACGACATTGATTTTGCATCAGTTTCCTATATTTAATCCTTCTTAAACAAATAATTGTAAAGTGATTCCGTCATGCTGGCCCGCTTATATCACTACTACCCCTTTATTATACAGTTACGCAGAAAAAAAAACGTTTCAGTGATTTAGTTCATCAAGATCATCATATTTCTTGAAAAGATTCTTATTTTCAGTATCTATTTTCAATTTGTATGAAAATTTTAATGTATAACTATATGCATGCAATGTTTCTGTAGGGTGCAAAAAATGTTTTCTATTCCAAGTTTATTATTATTCTTTTTTTGTAAATCGGACCCAGTTCAATTTAATGCAAGTATCAAGCTAAAACTGAGCTGTGAAATTATGATCAACTGCTTAAAGGCAACGATAGAAAGACGTTCCTTGAACAAGACACGACAAAAACTGTGCTGACGAGGTGATAAATAAACCGACTACACGGTAACGACGAAGACTGGACGACGGAGAACGGGTGTTTCTTTTTTTGCAAATCTGACACCGACATGTCAAAAACGTCTTGACCGCCCTCCGTTATCTTTGCCGAGGTCACAGAAAGTCTTTGATCCGGAATTCTGCATTCCTCTTACGGTATTTCAAGACTCTGCATTTAATTAGGCTGTCCGTCCACGGAGTGAAGTTGTCGCCAGTATTCCAGAAAATGGTAATGCGCAGTGTTTAATTATTCATTTCGACTTATCGATGTCCATATCTGAGATGTATTTTAGAGATGTCGGGGGATACAAACATTTTATCTAATGTTGTATCTTACACAAGGCTTTGATATTGTTTGATATAAAACCCAAGATTTCTCGGAGGGATAACACGGTTAAATACCCGAGACGAATAAAACCATAAAGTTCTGTATGAGCAGCGATTAAAATATGATTCATGAACAGCGATAAGCATCAAAAATTCACATCTCTATTACCCATCATTGTGGTCCATATTTATTAGTTGTTTGTCATTGGAAAGGTGTAAATTGTACTCAAAGCATTTGAAAAGCACAGCCTTATCAAACGTAATTTTTTTTTTATAAATCACATCTCCCAAAATCATAGGTCACGAGCAAAGATAGTAATCTGTGTTGTTAACTAGTTATTTATATTTTATTACACAATTAACATTACAAAAATCAAGTCGTAAGAGGGAACCATCTCTTTTGGCATAGGTCGGTGCACATGCGTAGGATACGATTTGCATTACCGGTGAACGATAACTGGTAACGATTATGTTTTTTATCACCTCCCACATTGAAGAGTGTATCAACCGACTTCCTATTAACGTATGTATCTTGGATGCTGACTTGTTCAGGGATTGTCAGACGACTTAACGTGTCGCACAAATTTACAACAAGATAATCGTAAAATTCTCATGATTTTGTTTTCAACATACAGGACTAGGCTTAGAATTTCACCTTTGTAAGGGATGGGAAAGATGGGATGGCTAAAAACATAATTTTGACAGGCAGAGAGACCTGTCGTGGTAATTTTTGAAAGGTTCAATCAAAAATGCAACTTTCGCAACTTTTTCGAAAAGGTTTCTGTTACCAATTTCAGAGAAATGGTAAAAAATATAGCCAAGACCAATTTTTTAAAGTGCTCATTCGATAAAAAGAGTATTGAAAGAAATATTTACTATTAAATGAAATGTTTTTTATCAAAATCCTTGAAAATACACATAACAGAGAGGACTGGCCAATTTATATTTTAACCACAGTTTTCGTGATGATGAAGAAAGATGTCAGCTCGTATGACAATCTGTCAGTTATGTCACCTTGAAACCAACACAAAGTGAAAGCGCCCATAAATTTACTCCTGTAAGGCCGCGTGCAGTTGTCTATACAAAGTTTATCTACAATTTCAAGAATGAGAATCGTGAAGGATGATGACAAACTCATTTTTTGGAGATTTTTGTCACGAGAGATTTTTATTTCCGTGTACAGAGGCAGACGATAAATCAGAGGACTGGTTCCCCGCCCCTGCGACACGACAGACAGCCTCGGTCTGGGGTACATAGAGTGCGCTCCTGGGGCTCTCCGATCAGCATTGCTCCGATCTGTTGTGAGACTGTTTAATTAATCTTGACAACTAGTGTGTTAAGTACAATACTATATATGTATAAAAATTTAGAATCTGAGCATCATGTTATATTTAAGATACCAGCAGTAGTTCACATAAACCTTTAACTATCATCAAATTTTAATAAACGAGAACGCTATTAAAGATTTGCAGTTGTAAGCAGCTTGATGATGCAATGAAGAATTTTTAAAAAGACTTTTTTGAATTCAACATCAGTTAAGGCAACGCAATCAAAGAATGTTGACTGAAGCTTTTCTTACTGGAAATTTGCAGCATTTGTTGCAGCTACTTTTTTTAACCTGCGACCCCACACCCTCTCTTATTCTACTCACCACCTCCAAATTAAGTCATCTAATTTTTGTAGCTTAGTTCGTGTCCTTCTTTTTTGCGTTTTTCCCCCGGTTATAACTGACCATTTCCTGATGGGGGATATTTCGGTGTCTAGTCACCCTCCCCGTACTAAGGTCACAGTGATGTTAACAAGGACAGACCCCGGCTTTACATGAAGTGGTCAATTCAGATTAGACATCCGTCGTCCAGAAAACCACGCTAACACGACAATGGACAGGTTACTGGATTTAGGAACGCTTACCCGCCATAAATCTATTTATATCAGGTTTTATGGAGAAAAACATAAACAATCGTCTAAAGAAACTTGTTTCCTTGGCATGATTTAAAGAATAATTATTATATAAAAGTACAAAAAATATGCGTATATACAATTTAAAAAATTGGCATATATTGCAGCTGTTTAAAAATATTTTAAAAGGAATTCGTTGTATAGAATAAAACTTGTTTATTTTGATACACCTATATTTGCAAATATAAGTAGCAAAATAGAATTTCAAACATTGTATGCATATTTGTCTTTTCGAGTGTCATCGGAAATGAGGACCTTAACACTCGAACCGAGTAAATACGGGCTCATGATTCCGAATAGAAACGGTTTGTTTGTGGTATTGATCCGTGTCTGGAGACAATGACTTACAAAACGCGAAAAAATATTTATTTGTGAATTTATTGAATCACAGAAGGATTTTGTTTGCAGAGAATCCCACTCTGACCTATTTATTGGACCCCATCCATTGGAGAGATAAAACCCAGAACCAATATTGTTCCGGTACTCGTCCCGGTATCAGATGTCGATATTTTAGCACCCGATAGACATCGCCAGAAGGAAAGCAAGAGGGGAAACATGAAAAAATTCCTCAAAGACTCGTCCTCTGTTCGATAGCACTGTCACGCTGGATTCAATACCGCTCGATCCCGGGCGCTGAAGCAGTTCCGGCAACCGGAAGTCTGAAAATGGCGGACACATTGTGACCGTTGCTTCTATTTATGCCCATTATTTGTTCGATCCGGAACAAATACTCGTCGGGGTTTTAGATCTGGAGCGAAATCTCCATCACAAACTGTCTGTGAATGATGAAACTAAATCTCGGATATATAAAAATCTAGCTGCAATAATGTAGCCCTCTCCGATTTTTTTTTTTTAAATTTTTTTTTGGGAGAGGGCTACAACTCCTTAGGATCTCTATAATGGCGCAGATGCGGCAGTGGATCACTCCCGCACGGATTTCGGCTCAAATTATCAGTAAACGGCTATTTTATTATTATCTCTTACCTGGAATCCAAATATGTAATTATGCAAAACATAAATCGATCCAAAAATATTCACAACGACCCATATATCGGTTATTTTTCGTGTGTGTCAACAGCTTAACTTGAATTTATCCGCCATGTTTACTGACCTTGATGGATTGTATTTTGGGACAGCCAATGAGAATTTAGGTTCTATAGGAGCGGATCTACTAGGAATTCCCTTATTTTAAGCTTACGTATCGCTGTTTGCGCAAAAATAACACTTGAAATGGTTTTATTTATCGATGTTTTTGTAATATATTATAGCACAATCGTTTATAAACATCGACATTTGCTTTATTTGGTTGTTCCAAATTTCAAGCGAAAGTCTCACTACGTCACGCGTGAACTGTCATGGCTGCTGAATATTGCAGCTGGGAAAGACACAGATTTATTTAACATGGTTTTCGAGTTTAACAGGCTATGTTGTTGACAGTGAATAAAAATTCCGTCTTATAAGAAGTAAGTTTAATGTAAAAATAATTTATTTTGCCTCCAATCACCCGTATCAAAAAAATATATTTGCACCATTACGGAGATGCGATGGAATTGTAGCCCTCTCCAGAAAATATCAGATAAAAAAAATCGGAGAGGGCTACATTATTGCAGCTAATAAAAATCGAATTCACTGCAAATGTAATAGATAATATGGATTCTTTTTGTTTTGTTTCTGTGGAAAACAATCATCAATGTAAACCGAGGCATGTGGTGAGAACCACCCAGATTACGTAACTTGCATCATTCGATACCCATCGCTTCCAGTAAAACTAAACATTTGTTCCTTTGCCATAACCAATTAATATAATGCGACTACACAACAAAATAATATTGACTTCTTTATTTATCTTTATATACTCAGTCCGCTACTTGATGTGAAGCTTACTTTTTCATAATCTAAGATCTTTTGGGGCATTTTCTAAATGAATCCAAGATATTTTTTCAGCTCTATTTGAAAAAAAACCCCTACATTTTTAATTTACGTTTCTTAGTGATCTCATTTCACCTTTACTTCAGTTCAAAAATGGACCTTTGACATTACTCGACGGCCACACGGGAAAACCATTCCGTGTTCTTGATTATTTAGTACATTGCATTTAAAAAAATAGATAAACTCTTCCCTTTTATAGTTCCAAACCATCTGCAAATTCCATAAAACATATTCAATATTTTTCGTAACATTTAAAAATTCTGAGATATTGTGGCATTAAGGTAATTAAAATACCATAATGCCTAATCTAGAAAAAATATTGTAAGTGCAGCTATCTTTTATACCCCGAAAAAAGCTCTTAGCTTTCCTTCTTAACGATAAGTCAGCACCTGGGGATTTAATGGCGGCCAGAAGCACGTAGCAAACGTCAGAGCCTCGTCATCAATCTGGATTGAGTAGTCGTCTGCGGGTGTCATCCAATCGGAATAAAGAGATCAGCAGCAGAAAATGGTGCTTAAAGTTCGCCGGTATAACAGTGATTTGGGATAACTTAGGGTTAATAATGGCATCTTTAAGAAGCTCAAGTTTTACCAAGCTCAAAAATCTGTCGTAAAGAAGACTTAAAACTCATCTTAAGCCTCTCGATATTCATAAAAAAATAATTTTATAATACGTATCGTTTATATTCTTATCTGAGTGTCACATACAACAAAATTATACGTTTCTCTATCATTTCATGATACCAGAATGCCTTATACAAACGTACTAAGTCCACAAATCCCTAGATATCAGAATATAGACTTTTGTCGAGTTAACTTGCAATATTTAAGGTGGGTGGGGAGGGAGTCGCTTCTCTTTCTTTCCCTCTCTTTCTCATGGCAACCTTATCTAGATAATTACAACTGTTATGTTTTGGCCCATATAACAAATCAATGAAACTCATATATGCTAAAAGCATTAAAATATGAATAATCTATATGGATGTATACGCTGTTTTGAATTGCAATACTAGAATATGTTTATGAAGTAAAGAGTTGGGGTTTTTTTTTTATCACAAAAGGGAATAAGCACCATTCAATGTTTGTGTCCTGTACGAATTTGAGGACAAATTCGTTCTTTTGTTAATAAATAAAAAAGTTATCGTTTTATTCAAGTCTTGATTAATAAAGCATGCAAATTGTTTCCATATAATGCCCCCAAAGGAAATTAAAATGAAGGTCAGCAAGCCAAGAAAAAACAAGTAAAAAGTAGTGCTTAGTTTTGTGAAGTTTCGTCAAATCATGTCCGGAGGAACACAAATCCGCCATTCATTCCTGTGTCTCTAGCCTGGGTACAGCATCTCCCCGCACGCCCCCGGTGTTGTGAGGACAGAAGGCAGCCTTTTATTTACTATCCTCCAGGCTAGTTCATTTGTTCACTTGAATTTCTACTATTGCTCCGGCCTTGTCTCCTGAGTCGCGCATTAATCTAAGCGTCCGTCAATGTACACCCTTTTGGCAGGCGACAGCTATTTACCGACAGATTAGAAACTTATTCCAAAGTCTTAAAACTCGAGTTTTACAACTAAGATACGACTTTGAAGATCGGTATGGCGAGCAAAGCCCGAGGACCACGTATAAATAGATCACTTTCAAACGTTTTTACGATTTTGGTTAAATAAACTTGTAACCTTTAGGTTTACTTTGGAATTAAAGATAGATAATGTCAAATCATTTAAAATTAAGAAAGACCTTTAATTACAAATTATTTGAACAATTAACTAATTGAACAGGAATCATCTGACACATCTGTCTGTCCAAGTTTTCAGGAAAAAAATAATAAAGCATATTCAGAATCAAAAAAAAAAAAAATTAGAAATTAAATGAACTTCAAGTTGATTTCCGTCTTCAAAGCTGCAATAGATTTGGTTATACACTGTACTGCATTAGATTTACAACATATCCTTCTTCTCTCTCCCACTGTCAACTCTTCTCAGCAATTTAAAAAAATATTCAAATTCCCGATAATATTTTAGCTATAATCTATTGTACTTTGAGTAATTCACCGAAGAATTTGCATCATCATTGTTTTCATGGAGAAATGACAATAAAGAAAATCTATAAGTGATCGGAGTGGAAGCGAAAATCAAGTCTGGGACGTTGCGTGACACTCGTCCTATTGTACTCTCAAGCGTTCAGTCGTTTCAATATCCATGAGAGGTTCGACTTCCCACCCTGCACTTCACCGGAAGCTAATTTACCAGTCCTTGCGTCTACACGAAAATGTAATTTGTGAGAGTCTTGTGTCGTTTCCGGTTCTTCGCTCACCTATCTCACATGCCGAAGAATGAAAACAAAGACCTCTGCGGGTGTTCAATTCTCAGGCCGCCATTTTCCGTGGGACCGGAAGTTTATTCGGAGTGCATTGGGTGGAACTGATGCTCTCGGTGAATCGGGATGCTTTAATGAGTCGTTGTCATAGAACAGGTATCTTTGATCTGATCATTGCTTCAGAGTCGGGCTCAGGAGACATATTATTAATTAAAACTGATTTATTTCACCTTTCTCGACCTTCATTTCCGGGTCGTGCGCAACGTCAAGGCTTCATTTACAATAAAGCCTGATTACGTAATCAAAATAGTGTAGCAAAAGTTCAGCATAGGAAAACAGGACCTGCCACACTTTCTTAAAAATGACAATTTATACTTAAAATACTCAATATATTTTGAGAATGAATTAAAATTTGTAAAATGAAAGGATTTTAAAATAGTATCTATGCAACTTTACAACCGTAGGTCAAGAACTTAATGATGCGGTAATAATATGGTTTCACATCTTGATTTAAGTACATTAACTAATGGAAACTGTGCGTAATGCGCTTAGAAATGAAATCTTCTTAGATGCACAAAACCTTGATTCATATTAACATGCATAAAATGAAAATTCCTGCCGGCTTTTTTTTTCTATTTCAAGACTGTTTCAATTAATAAATAATTTTAAGAGTTATCCTTCCTGACTGAGAGTCGATCGCGACATCCTTATAAAGATAACGAACAGTATTCAAGATTAAAACTCTATAAAACAATACAAAATAGGAGCAGAGCAAACACAGACCTCCAAAACATCAGAGGTGGGATCAGGTGCCATGGAGGAATGAGCGTCCCCTTCCGACCAGTCATACCCGCCGTGTTTCTTGTCATGATCGGGAAATAACGGAAAAATCCGTCATCAATTCAGTGTATAAATAATGGACTAACAATTAGTACGAGACATCAGCCAGCATTTGACTCAATAATAAGTTATATTTGCTAACAAGGCCATTGTATCGACCATATAGAACTTACGAAATGATGACTTAAAAGAAACTGCTGATATTTTTTTTTTCATCAACTTGTTTGTCAATAATATACCTCGTTGTAGAAATTGTTCGTATATAGAGCATGTTCTTGCGTATCGAATCAACTAAGATACATAAACTCCGTCTGCAGGTTATGAAGGTATATTGCTGCACAAGTAAGGGAAGTTGGCGATAGAAAAGTTGTCATCACGTTTATCATAGAGCTTGGTTGTTAGATTACCATTAACGTCTTTTTCAAGTAAAATATCCAAATATGAAACAGACGTGTCAGACCTTGTGGTATGTTATATCTCAAGCTCACCAGGATATGTCGTTTCGCCGTAAGAATGGAAATTACAATTGTTAATTGACAATACGTCATCGATATATCTAAATGTCGAGTTGAACAGAAAGTGCTTTCTTCATTTCACACGTAAGATTTTGCACAAACTCTGTTTCACATGAGCACAAAAATAGGTCGGCTAATAACGGGGCGCAATTGGTACCCATGGGAATTCCAATTGATTGTTAGAAGACCTGGTCTCCAAAAACAACATAGATATTGTCGATCGGAAACTCAAGTTTTTTTTTGATTTCGACTACAGAGTACTTGTGTGTACAATCAGACTTTTTTTTTTTTTACAAAGTAATTTTGCAAATGACCAATGGCAAGGTAAGTAAATTTACGAGTTCATTTTTTGTTGAAACAGCAGCTGTCAATGATATCGAAAAGCACAATTTTTAGCAATTATGCATGTGCTTTAAACTGCAGGTTAATTTTTAATATAAAATAGAGTTTTGCGCTTTCTACTTCTGTGATAAAATTAAACAGTAAAATAATTCAAAATTTGAACTTCATACATGTACATTTGGAAGCTCTTTGTTACCAGAAGCATTCAGTACATGACGGTTTTGAAATCTTTTCTATCTAAGAAATTACATGTATTAGGAATCCAATGTAACTAAAACATAGTGAAGTTTAATTCTTCGGGGATTCTTAGGATGCCAACTACTGCAGTATATATCGACTTGTATTTTGTAAAAAGAAACTCCAAATGAAATGCGTGATTAAACACGACATAAATTGAATGAATTCCATAATTTTAGCGATAATGCGGATTAAGGGTTTGTGCATTTAGTCTTCCTTCGGTATCTCACAGCGTTATCATAAACATGATAAAGCAACAATTAATCTGGATCAGACAAGGCGGTTTGTAGCTGGAGTCGAGATTTACAGGGGCTGGAGTAATTAGTCGTCATTAACACATGAAATGAACTTATTTCGTGTAATATCAGTCATACAAATATTCCATACTCCGTCCGTGTACCTGACTAAGCGACCGGAGGACTTCTTTTATCCCGTCCCGACAAACGCTTTCGTATCACCAAGTTTTAAATTATCCAATACTCAATGATTTGGGATTTTCTTTCGTGCTTGGACAATTTCGCACCAGTAATTGAAAGCAAACCTCGCATACAATATCTCTCCTAAATGATAATGTATTGTCTTTTTGAAATTATTGAAAATTCAATGAACCACGTGGATCAGAGTAAAATCTTGGGACGACTCCGTGCAGCCTATTGGTATTAAGTGATTTATACCAAACCCTGCCAGTCCTAGCTATTGCCATCCCAGTCTAATCCCTTTACCACCAGCCTGACTTACTCAGGAATCTAAATGATTTTATTGAAACTGCATTACGACATTAATCGAGATATTTAATGAACCGAGATTTATCATTCCTTCTAGTAAAACAGCAAGCTTCTCAGGTTACGGTAATATTCCTTCCACCATGGTCCACAGACAGATCAGCTTTTCTCTCGGTAAAACATCTCTCCGTTAATTATAACGGATTCGTGCATCTTGTCAGTATGTGTAAACTCGAAGATTAGTGTTAAATCTATATTATATTCGAAAATGTTAATTTTACTAGCGTTATAAATGTTCCCGCCAAAAATGAAAATAAAAATATGGAGATAACAAACTGCATTCAAGTTAAAAGTCAATGTAAATAATAGAAATCTGGCAGGACAAACACGGACCAAAAATATTACATATTGAGATCAGGTGCAATGCCAATGGAGGGGTGAGCATGCCCTGGTGACCTTTTGTATATATAAACCGTTTGAACAGTGGACAAAACTTCCAAATGTTCTTAAACACTGGTAGCACTATACTTATGAAGTGTAAGTATACAAACCAGCCTGACCGACTTAACAATTTCCAAATGAAAAGATAATATATATCGATATATAAATTTTCAATTTAAAATGCACCGTTATATTAGCATTTTTTTTTTACATTCATTAATAAATTGATATTCAAATTATTTCACATATGTTTATAAGGTGCAAGCTAGCATTCAAACTTCTTAATAAAGACACTAATACTATATAAGTTAAATATCTATGTACAATTAACATTAAACTTTCACATTCACTTTCGTTTTCAGTTAAATGTACATTTCATCAAAATAGCCCAAAACAAGAAGATTTAATGTTAGTGTTAACTTGCACTTCATAAGCATATATAATATAATATGAATATACTTTTACCTATAAATATACTATTATATTACCTGGTAAACTGTTTTAATCAAATTATACTGTTTACTTTATAGATTGTTTGCATGGGTGTAACTGTCAGGCTAGGATTGGAAACAATTACGAATTTTGCCACTGTTAAAACAGTTTCAACATATAAAAATTTGTTTTTATAGAAAATTTAACTTGTCCTGTCAGTAGACCTCCTCTATGGGGAACAACTGAGATGTAATTTGAATTTAACAAGTTCCATATTTTCAAAAGCTTCAAATTTAAGAAGTTAACATACACTGATTTTCAAAGCAATAAAAATAAATTTCAAGTGAAAAATGAGAAAAAGTATTTAATACTTTTTTGTGTATTCATGAACAATTAAAAAATCCCAAACAAAAGTTAAATAAAAAAGAATAATAATACTTGTTCACATTTTTTACAAACACACATGTCAAAGCAAATGGTGAACAAAAACACTCATACATAAGAGATGGGCTCACAAACTAATGTTTCTTTTAACATCTCTGAAGATTTTTGGAACATTCATACATAAATCTCATTCAGTTCTTCTATGTACATTATCACATTTGGTTTCACATTTAATATCAGTGTTCAGATCTACATAAATATACCCATTTTGTTCTACATTCAACATAATAACCAGTCAGCCCTGGTCTGTGTAGTCAGTCCCTGTGACATTAGGATGCCGGGGGACAAAATGCTGGTTTGATTTTACAAATTGATAAACAGAAAAAAGAGTTCAATGATAATCATTTTTGTTAGTGTACAAACAGGAGTACACAGTGTACAACACACATTTTGAAGTATTCAACATCAAAAATATCCTTAAATATACATGTAAATAATTGTACTTCCTAAATAAAAAGTTAAAAACCCACCATGTGGTAAAAAATACCAAACTCATAATTAAAAATAAATACAAACAGAAATTGATGAAAAAAATTGAATATGAATAAACAATAAAAAAATATGTAATCAATTATGTATTAGCGTCAAAATAGGACGGACTCAAAGAAAACTCACACTGACACAAATCAAGTACCGTAATTTAGTGAAATGAACACAAATTATCAAGCAGGTAATGGAAATGGTCCCAGAAAAGGAAAAAAATCCATGATGGATTCAACCCACTGCAGAAATATTCCATATGTCAAAAGATTATAATCTGGCCTTGTTGTTCATTTGACCTTGACTTAGTTGATGCTATATGACCTTCACCTGGGTTTGTGGACACTAGGAGACCTTGAAGTACTCCTGGGCAGCGGTCAGTTGCTCCTGTGGAAATCGTGACAGCAAGGACATTCTCTGTTCACCAGATTCTTTTTCTGGGGCTGGAATGAAGAACGAATATGTAGATTAAAGACAGGCTTTAATATCAATTCTCTGAATAAGAGGTTTAGAGATGAGATTTTTGGAGCGGTTTTACCCACGACTAAACTGACCTTTCTTAGATGATGCAGAGCTGGGTGAGATCCGGGCCTGAGCTTCCAAAACTTTCTCCTGAAAACAAAAAATGGACTTCAAACATTTAAATTCTACAATAGACACACCTAGATTTGTAGAATTTCTGTACAGCGAGTTAACTTAAGAGAGAAGCTCCACAGGTACACAGGGATGAAGTGGCACTTCCCCGAGTGACGTCGTGGTTTTTAAGATTCCGTACTTCACACACATCTGGAACAGATACTGTCCAGCTACAAGATTTACACAAAAAACAGTCGTAACATCACCCGCTTCCATGCGATGGCGTAATAAATACATGATTTAAAGTAGTAACTCTGGGGTTTCAGCTGTAGAGGTGCTGAACTCGGATGTGTTGGAGTCTGGGTCTTAAACAGCTTCTTAATAAAAACCTCTTGACAGCGTAATCAAACTACACTAAAACTCAAGGACCTGCTCAAGCTGCAAAGTTCTAATCACCTTATTTTATTGTTAACTCAATGAGCTAATCAGGACAGTTCAAGTTCTATAGAAATCTCTGTTTAGGGCTCTTTTTGGGGACTTTAAACAGATCCTTCATAAATCAAACTTCAAAATTTATTAAGTCTAAATCATAAGAGACTAGAACTAAACACTGCATACTCAATGCAAGGTTTTTCTGGAAAATACAAAGCTGATTTCAAGCCAATTATGCAAACTTTTTTCAGTATAAATAAAATTCCCCCTCCATACCCTCCCACTTACGGGGTAATAACAATTTACATGAGATTCCTGGAAAATTCATCAAATATTTTGACAGTTTGAAGAGGTTTGGTTGAGAAATCTCAAGTTATTCTGCAGTAGGTATAAATGTCATACAAACTCGCAGCCGAGCATAACATCTTAGTGGATCAAGGACCAGTAAGAAATGAGAGAATTATTTGACTAAGTCTGCAGCATAAAAACAAGACTTTTTAATGACCCCTCCCATTGGAATAAGACTTAGAATTTTCTTCATCCTAGGATGCTTTATGCAATTTTGGTTGAAATTGACTTAGTGGTTCTTGAGAGGTAGAAAATATTAAAGGTTTACAGACAGACAGCTAGACAGACAAATGGGTGAACAATTGACAACGGGTTGATCTTTCAGCACAGCTAGGTGAGGTAAAATTATTGCTACAGGACTGTGTTTTTGGATACAAATAATATAAATCATATGGAATGTATAGAAATAATAAACATCCCGGTCCTACTATACTCTCCAGTTCTTAACTTGACAATAACTAACCAAATTTTAAACTCCATAAACTAACGAGTGCCATGAAATAATATGCGCTAATACATGTAACATTTATTTACATATTTACATTTCACACATTCAATGATCGTATATTTCTTTTTTTGCTTAAAAAAAGCAATCTGTTGTCTTGTTCAAGCAATCAGTTTTCTATATTCTTTTTTTTTACCTACAACATTTTTTATCGACTCCTAACTTCAAACAGATGAAAACAAGAAATTAAATACATCTATTACATAATTTAACTAAATGTGCATATAATTTTTATAAATTAAAAGATATAATGAGAGTAAAAATACTGAAATCCAAAGCAGAAAACACAATGAAATTTCATCTCAATGCTAAATTTTCTCACTCAATCACTTATTTTATTTTTTCAGCCATTTTCGTCACAAAGAGGCTGTCATCATCAGGTGTGAAGAAAAATCAAAACTGAAAATAATTAAAAACTGAAAAAAGAGATTATAGGATCAAAACCTGCCGTACGAACGGTGCGTTATGTTTTATTGGGCTTTATTCTTCCAGGAGAAAATGAGGTCACGACTCATTAATATTTACACCTACCCCGTCCCAGTCCGCCGCTCAAAGGGGCAAAGCTTTTACAGAAATGAAACACACACACCTGATTGATTCAACAAAACAAAATAAAACAAGGCTACAGATGTCATCAACTTCAACCTCGGTAAAAATCTCCCCGTCTTTAGTTTTCTGTTACACTGCTACTGGGAATTAATTTGATCATTATATTTTCAAACCTGTGAACAAGAATTGTATGAACACTGCTAGCTGATTGACATCTGTTAATTGATATCATTTGAAGTTCCTCATTATCAGAGTTTGGATCAAATGCTGACTTATAAAGTCAACGAATCCTTATTTTTTTAAATATTTGACTTTAAAAACAGTGGTATAAAAGTCTTGCAATATCTGTCTTGTGATATCTTAAAAAAATTCTTGGTATCTTATAAACAGAATTTCTCTCAAATGCACAAGAAAATGCCCCTCATCTTCCTAGTAAATGTACTTTGCCCAAACATTTCTATGATTGACCCTACTTCCCTAGGATTACAGTACAAATTGATTTTTTACCTCAATGAAATTAGAATTATTTTTTTACCTCTATCAAGTTGGAATGAATTTTTTACCTCTATGAAGGTTTTGACTTTTTTTTTTTACCTCTATGAAGTTGGAATTAATTATTTACCTCTATGAATTTAATTTTTTACCTCTATGAAGTTAATTTTTTACCTCTAATCTATGAAGTTGATTAATTTTTTGACCTCTGTGAAGTTGATATTTTGATTTCAATGAAGTTGGAATTATTTTTCTTACCTCTATGAAGCTGGAATTATTTTTCTTACCTCTATGAAGTTGGAATTATTTTTCTTACCTCTATGAAGTTGGAATTATTTTTCTTACCTCTATGAAGTTGGAGAGGAGAGCACAGCTGAGTTCCTGCTCCAGAATGGCCGTGTTGGACTTGTTGTTGTAGCAGCAGGCGATGAGGCTCGGGAACAGAACCCCCGTCAGTCGAGGGTCACTAAAATACTGGAAGGGGAGGGAACACATCTGTTGTAGGACCGTAGGGGACTGGCCCGACTGTATCACAATCTGAAAAGACACGACCAAAAATTTAAAAAATTTATTGTCCTGAGGGTCCATTCTTGATGTCAAGAACATTAATTTTAAAGAAATAAATCCTGTTAAAGTATAATGAAGTATGAAAATTCATAAATTGAAAATTGATGAATTCATCAAATATTCTTGGAACTATCCATTGAATTATTACAGTCAAACTCAATTATCAAGAACTTAATGTAATTGAGAAAAATTTCCAGATAACTGAGGTTCAAAGTTAAAAAAAAACAAAAACAAGAAAAGAGTATTTGAATTTAACTTCCATTTTGCTTCAACATATTAAATGTGTTGAGATATAGTTTAATGCATCTCACTCCCCCATTATTTAAACAATTTATACTTGTGAGGAACACAAATTTCTACATGTAAAGAGCAGTACGTACACAAGTTGACAAAATGTCCCTTACAAGGACCCTTGAATTTTCTCTGCTTCTTATCTGTACAATCTATGAAACAGATACTGTAGCCTGAAGCAGGGACAATTTTCAGTCCTTTCTCGGATCCCTGTATCTGATCTTTTCTGGTCAGTCTTAGCAGCATCAATGTCAAAAGCCTTAATTCTCTAAATGAGCTGTTTCATGATTGTCAATAGGAATTTTGATCCCAATAATTTGTTTAACACCAGTGGCATTAATCAAACCCAAGGACTCACAATGCAAAACTAAATCCATTGTTTCAATTAAAACCTCCACCTCTTGGGGGAATTTTCCTTATTTTAGCTAGACCCCATTATAAGAGGTCATGACCTCAGAAGAGCTGGTTTGATTTTAGCAGGACAGACTTTGGGAGTAAAATGCATTTATTCTGAAGCAGATGCACATAATTGTGATTGGGTGACAGAACTACTCCTAGTTTCCAATAATTTTCCACTGCTAAAACAACAGTCGATCATTTTATTGTGTTGTCATTAGAAGATCATCTCACTGACCCAAAGACTGGAAAAAATACATCAAAGCTTTCAGAAGATTCAGAATCTCAGTCAGACAAGTGATACAGAATACTCCAGTTTTGAATCAGGATTTTATGGAGTGAATATTTCAACTTCAGCAACATGTTCTGTAGAGGAAATGGTATAATTTAAAACCAAGAACAACACTTTAAAGATTTGACTTGATTTCAGTCCATTTAAGTATATAGTACTCAATACTCAATGTCAGATGTGAGAGAATTGAAATTATGACCTGACAAAATAAAAATAAATCAGAAAATTTTCAGAAGCTTCATAAAACTCAGCCTGCAGCAAGTGTGTAGATCTCGGAAAAGACAAGTGGTAAACACCATTTATCATACCAAGTCCTTAAAGCTTACATAAAACTCCTCCTTAACAAATCTGTAAGCCACATCATAAGGGGAAGGTACCGAGTTATGGGGGTTCATTATAAAGGAAACCTCTTAGGAACATGTGTCTGAGGTTGTAGAATCTCCAGACTCCTTGTTCCTACTTCAGCATTCTACAACTTTCCCACAGTTTTAAACAGCCTTAAACATAAACTTAAACATGTATGAATTGTTCAATAACCATTCAAATATAACTGACTGGATACTACAGGAAAATATGAGCATGTTTTCTTCTTGATTTTATGAGAGAGAGAGGGCGGGAGAGAGAGAAAGAGAGATAGAGAGATAGAGAGAGAGAGAGCCACAGAGAGAGAGAGATAGATAGAGAGAAGAGCATTGTTTTGAAATTTGATTTGGTGCATATTAGATCAATTACGGGTTATTAAAAGTCAACAACCTACCGGTACTTCTATGAAGGAGAGGATGAAGAAAGGACTTCAACTGATCAATCAATCTAACAGTTCCTTCTGATTATAATAAAGTGAACAATTATTTTTCTATGGGCCATGTACAGCTTCAAGGACCAGTGATTTTAGTCACTGCCTTATTAACCTAAGATCATAAACTTCACTGCTTTGAATTTTTATGGAAGCTGGAATTGCTCACAGCTCTCTGGTTAAATATTGTTATAGGAGGTCAACTACCAAAATACCACGCAACAAAAACTTAAGCAAACACTTTGAGGTAAAGAAGACTGCTGAAGTCATATGTCAACAGGTCGTGGATGCTGCAACCAAAGGTACAATTCATTGCACTGAGAAAGTAGACTAAAATCAAAGTAAACAGAAAGATGAGGACTAAGGAAGAGATCAAAAGGAGGGAAGATGGACATGACCAATACTGTATGCCCAAGTTACATTCAAAACCTTGAGATTCTTAATTATCCCAAATGATTTTAGTCAGCATTCCCTTGGTAAACATTATCTTGCCCGACAAATATAGACATGACCAGACAATAAAGACTTGCAGGGAATCTGAAACAGTTTTCGTTACATTTTATACAATTCTCACAGATTTTGACCATAATTTCTTTTGACTTCTGTTTCTAGGATGGGTGATAATTCTGCTGCTTGGGTCCAACATTTAACTTTTTCATGGGAGTGGATGAAGGGTGGGTGTGGGTTGGTAGAGCGTGTTGTGGTCCTACACTTATTTTTTTTGTGGGTGAGGGGCGGGGGTGAATGGGTAGAGTGTTGTGGTCCTACACTTATTTTTTTTGTGGGTGAGGGGCGGGGGTGAATGGGTAGAGTGTTGTGGTCCTACACTTATTTTTTTTGTGAGTGAGGGGCGGGGGTGGATGGGTAGAGTGTTGTGGTCCTACACTTACCTGGTTTTCGGGGTGTAGTATGGTGAAGTACCCGACACACAGAATGACCTCGTGTAGAAGCTCCTCACAGGTCAGCCTGCTACAATACCACATCAGGTAGCTAGCGATGTGTCGGAATTCCAGGGACATCCCCTCCTCTCCCAGGGTTTTCTGTAACGAAAACAAAACCAGGATAGATATAATAATATAGTCCAGGTCTAACTAATGATCAGACAAATATACAGAGATCAGGGTTTTCTGTAACGAAGACAAAACCGGGCTAGATAAAATAGGTCAATAGTCTGTTTCTTACTCAAAGAAATGGTGAGCTAAACAAATAGAGTTCAGATCTAGAGAAAAACTTATTTATAGGCTAAATTGGGAATAATATGCCTAAGAGAATTTGGGGATATGCTACAACTATTGGGTGAACTTACTGAAATCTTGTCTGAATTATATCTGTGAACATACTTCAAACCTTAAGCTTTAATCAGTTTGTCGACTGGTATTCAAGTTTTCTTGAATAAAAACATATTATAGATACTACAATAAAATTTACTTTTAAAACTTTGTACTCGATGAACGCTATATAACCACAAGGGTACATTTTGAATGACTTGTATTATATTATGTGCACTTTCTATTTGTAAAGTCAGAATGAACTTTTCTCTGATTTATTCAACTCATTCAGTAATGTACTTTGGCTTCAACAAATAAAAAAAAAACCCTAAAAAACCATCACGTCTTTTTACTAGAGCAGAAAAGTGACTGAAAGTCCAATAAATATATAAAACTTTAATCTCAAATATCAACTTGTTAGTTATCATTAATTTTTCAAGGCTGAGGTAAGTTTGATGTGCTACTGAAATTTTAACAAGTCATTAACAGCTATTTGATGACGTTAAGTGGCGTAAAATGATTTTTTTAATTGTAAATCTATCATCTTTGTCCCTAAAGACCAATAATGAGAGGCATCCTTTCAGAACTTTCCACTCTTTGTCTTTTGTAAGATCACAACCTGTAAATAATTTCTTAACCTCATTTACGGAGATAGTCCCCAATCCCTGCTGAGTGGTACATTGCATTCATTATTTTCCTCGCAAAATTAAGCTTTACTAACAAACTATAATGCAACTAAGATGCATGTAATCAAATTAAAAATTATTGACGTCACTGCTCATAAAGTTCAAATATAGACAAATTGAAAAAATGAATAATTAAAACAAAACCACACACAGTTAAATAATGAGGCATTGGGAATGTGGTAAATTTTGTTCTTTGATACAGACTGAAAGCAATTTTTTTTCCTTTGATGACTTTATAAATTTCTTGATATTGGGTGCTATAACTGAATGTTTCTTTGAATTCCAGACCTTACATAAAGCCAACAATTTACCTGTAACATCTCCAGGCTGAAGGTGGCCATATTGTTTAACATTTTGATGCCGGTCAGGATGACTGCCATGGTGTGCTGGGGTAACTCTGGGGGTGAGAGCTCGCCCCTGCTGGGAGCCCCAGAGTGAAGCAGCATGCCGTACAGAAGGGAGACAATCCCGACCAGTTCCGTCACCTCGTACGTACTGATCAGCTGAGTCGGGTCCTCAGGCTTCTTCTTCTCAAAGATAGCCGCATTCCTGAAATTACAGACAAAAATTTAGTAGCAAATAACAGGAGGTTCGGGGTTCCTACTGATACATTTAAAAAAAAAAAAATCTGTGATGAGGCTTATCACTTTTTTCAAAATGTTTGTAAAAGTTTTTTGCACAATTCATAATGTACATGTAATTGATGTTCCTTGCAATTATTTGTACTTCACACTGCTGAAAGTTTCATTTATTTTCAACTATTGATAGAATTAAGTTTTGGAGGCTTTTTTAGCCAAAGCATTAGCTTCAAGAAATCATTGTCCTGGATATAAATGTACAGTAGGGGAGATAAATCTAGATTGTAATCTTCAAATCCTTGGTCTCTGTAAAACTTGAACATTTTATAAAAAGGACTGCAACTCTTAAGACCGGTTTTCTATTTGTACAAATTCTAAGATTTGATTCTCCCTGGAAAAAGATGAACTAAATCAGGGTATCAGCCCTTATTTTAACTCCTATAACACCATACTGTATACTTAAATATACTTATAGTGAACAAACTTAATACAATGAATTAATGCTCACAGGGAAATGACTTTCATTTTAGTGAGTTTAAAATCTTTGTAAACTTACAGTAGTAAAGGATATTGCATATTATGCTTCTAAGATAGCAAAATTGTCCTTTGCCAGCACTGTGTTATAACTTATAAGCCTGTACTTCAAGAAAGCTTAAACATTTGGTTATGAGAAATATCTGATGGGAAAAATCCATTCTCTTAATGAATTGAAATGAATAGAAACTAATTGTATTATGGTCAAAGAAAAAAAGACAGAAATGAAAGAAATCGTCCAATTTTCTCTGCTGCAAAACAGAAAAAGAAATCTTGCATCAGATGCGAGCTTAAACACAAAACCATAAAACATCGCTGAACATTGAATTATTGGTCTTTATTTACAAAAAATGATAGTCTTAAATAGATTTATCAGATAAATGCGACAGCTCTAATTATATCTTGTGGGCTTTAATTATATTTTCAGTATGAAAAACATATTATTTTCTATCCATAAATGAATCATATTTTATCAATATTATATGAATCGTAGTCGCTGGTGAAGCGCGGTGTCTTGGGATGCGGAATTAGATTTAAGTCCAGTGTATAATAGAATGATGGGCTGCAATAAGTCCCCCCAAACGAACCATTAGGCAATCCCCTGAGGAGTATGATCGGGACGTATAACTCCATCAGTCACTGCAATATAATTTGCTGAGATTTAAGGTTGTCATATTTGATATAGATTAGGAATATAAAGCCAGGAATTATCCCGACAGCCCTAATGTGTTATCATTGTCATTGGTCATTTGAGCAGATAATTCAATATCTGTGGTATTTGGCGAGTACTGTGTTTACAATTAAACCAATTTTCTATCAAGCACTGATTTTGTTTTTTTCTCCTAAAAATGCACACATGCAAGGAACGTAATATTACGTTCAGTGCCTGGCGTAGGCCCAGAGGACATAGCTAATTTTGTGGAAACACAATGGCCCAATATTCAAATGTAATTTTGCTGAAAATCACAGCCAAAATGACTTCCTTTTTTAGTTTTCCTTTTAGATTTCATGCTTTTCAATTTTTTAAAATTCAACAGATTTCCTTTTTTGATTTTAAAACATTATCTGAAAAATGAATAATTCATATTCTTGATTCACAGTGAAGAAAACTTACAAGTGTCAAAGTGCATACACCTCATATGATTACGTAATAGAGTTGGGATATGAGATTTCCATCTATACCTTAAAAATATTTTCTGTATATCTAGTACATAATTCTTAAAGGAGAAACACATGTATATTAATTTTTCAAATTTGACTTTTAATATCACACAGCATGTTGTCTAACAAAGAAATAATTTGGCATTTAAAATGAACGATGTACAAACATGAAAGTTCAAACATGAAAATTACAATTGAACAATCGTTTTTGCAGAAAGAATTATTGAAACTAACTGAGATATTTAATTCATTTGCCTGAATAAAAAATATCCACAAGAACATTAAATTCTATATCTGACTGTGAATAATTCATGTTCAAAGTACACACAGAGAAAGACTATCTGTCTATCTCAGTGAACAAGAAAATTGGAAATCTCGTTTTGTCTGAATGATTTTTCTTCATTTCTCTAAAAAATTGGATTAGGTTAATTAAGATATCAACTGTGAAAATACATGGAAACACACCTGCATGTTAGATTTAATCATAGATTACTTGAACAATGTTACATAAATGTAAAAATTCTCTGCAGAAAAAAGAGAACATAATTATGTTCATGGTCTTTTTTTGCGCAATTGAAAACATATTACTCTCTGAATTCATTTTGCTTGTATTTTTTTTTTATTAGCCTCCATACAAATATGAAATGATAAATTGTCTCCAACACAAAATCAAAGACATGCCTGATTTGCACCAATGAAAAGACACTTAATTGGACGATTCAGATACGTACGGAAGAGAGGATTTTTTTTACCCAATTTTCATTACAGGAGAAACTCCAGTGACAGATGTATTCGTATCTGACCTGAACAGAAATAAAAATCACCCAACAGTTGGCTGGGCTTTTTCATGGAAAAAAAATCTGAAATACGTTTTAAAAATTTTGTAGTCCCTATTAACTTAATTAACAATGCATCTTTAACTGAAATGTTAACAAAGTGCATACTAATTTTTATTTTTCTTTAAAAATTAATAATACGAAATTGTACAAAATGAAATATTGAAAGTGGAATTCTCATCCTTGTGGAAGCAATATATATTATACAGTCTGGCCTACATAGACAGAATACACCTAGCACTTTCTTCAAAATACAATTAACCACTCAGTTACTAGTCTTTATATAAAGAGGGGAAAATCTTTTCCATAAAGCTTTTGTCAAAATTCTTAATGGAACAAATACTATTTACTTATTGGGTTTTAAATGGAAACAAATTAAATAATTCAAAATTTGTTAAATATCTTAAAACTTTGTTTAACATACCAAACTGTAATTCATTTTCTGTGATATTTTCACTGAACGATTTGTTCTTACTAAGGATTTATAGACAGCCTCCATGGGGCCAGTATCATATTCCCTGGTTCCTCCCCTAAACAACAGTTAATTATAGATCAGGGAAACCCCTAGCTCATCACTGTCAGAAGAAGACTGCCCTCATCACATAATAACAGGCCCCTGCACTGCTCTATCCACCTAATTACTGGTCCCCACAAACCCCGAACACAAGACAAGAGATACACGGAGCCTGACATATGACAAAATACGGAGTAAATAAAGGACTGTAATTACGATTTACAGGAAAACCTAGAAAATACGACAAGAGCTGAAACTGCCTGGCAGAAGAAGCTGGACCTGGGTAAAACTGGTGACAAGCTGCCACTCTGACTGGGATAAAAGCAGTCCCAAAGGACAGACTGCACTTCTATTAATTAACATGAATTCCATCTATAGCATGTGTGCTTACTGCAGATTTTAATTTTCTGTATTAATTATATCTGATTTGATCAAATAAGTTATGAATTCAAAAAATGCTCCAGTATATAACACAAAAAGAAATCCTTTTTTTCATATAAATAATGTGTTTTTTCCCTTTTATTAGCCTAAAAAAACTAATTATGAAAAAAAACCCCTCAATCTTAATTAGTTAATTACAACATATAAAGTCTTAGGGATTTTTCTGGCAATTCTCAACACCTGGTTAAATGTAACTGGTTGAAGGTTAAAATGCTTTTGTAATGGACATCCCTTGTGTTGAGAGCTAAAAATACGGCCACTGGAAGTCCAAAAGAATATCTGACTTATGTCTGATGTGACCTTGACCTTACACACACAACCACTGCATTTAATCAATAACAGACCTCTTTGGTCACAAGCAAGCAACCTATGTCCAAAATTTGATACTTATCCAATAAAAAGATTTAAAAATTTAAACCTCAAGATACCTTCAGAATTTAACCTTTCAGAGTTCTGTGACCTTGACCTTGTTTATATGAAATTTGTCCAGAGTCAAATCTTTAATGTGACTTTTAGCTTTTAGAAATGGTAATGGAATATGCTTAAGCCAAATTATGAACCTCAAACACCTCATTAGAAAGTTATAGACTGGAAATGATTGTGTAATGGTTTGGACTGTGGATATCGGCCTGGTAGCTCAGTCGGTAGAGCACCTGACTAGTGATGCTGGGGTACCAGACTTCATTCCCAGTCTAGCCATACATTTTCTCCCCTCCTGTTACAACTGCATTATAACACTCTATTCTACCAAATATTGTATTGTAGCCATCACATGACAGTACCCACTGAAAATGAAAACCTGGTAAAGAAACAGACTGTGACTGAGTCAGAAGACTTGTATCTGATCCTACTGCTATCAGTGGTACCTTGTACAGGAGGATACTGATTTATATCAATCCAAGGGAGACCCATTTTATCTGACTCCATTTTACATTCTGATTTCTATCAGTACAAACTACAAGTTCACTTCTTTGTAATGTGTAGTTAGACTAACATCATTTAAGAAACTGATGTCCTCATAAAATACATTAATATTCGTCTCGTTAATTTCAGCTCATTGATGAGGCTGGGGACTGAACTTAGAAAGAAAGTAAATAAAGAGTACAGATATCAGATAAAGTCTTAAAATCGGAAAAATCGTCTAATCTGATTATTTTTTACATTTCATGCTTAATATGCGATTTTAAAGATGGCCTCTATAATACACAGAGGGGGTGAAATGAAGGTCAGATCGAAGGAATAATCTCAGTTTTGTAAACTTATTGGATACTTTTATTTAAATTAAACATTTAAATTTAGATATAATTTGATTTAATATTGACAAATGACATATAACTGACTTATTTGTATTGAAATCATCAGAGCATGTTATCAATTATTTGTCATTAAGTCTATACACCTGCAAGGACACATCAAACGTCCTTGGAATTAGTGGTAACCATGCGTCTTGTATTCAGCAGTAGCTGTGGTTCCCATATCTGATTAAATGATATCGGCTCGGACATGACTTTCTTACAATCTGTTATAGTACAAAACTCTGCCTCTTCATCAAAACTTAAACTCATTAAATCAAATTTAATTTTCCAAATCTACTGTGAGCTCCAAGAACAGAATGGGAAAAAAGCAGAAGAAATAGGCATAAATGGGGGTTTTATTTTCCAGAAGTTACACCTCCATTCTCCCCAAGAGAAAGAAACATAAACAAAGAACACACATTACAGTCAATCTCTAAATGCTTCTCTCAATGCTCTATAAAATCACTTGATGCATATAATTTTAAAAGGAAAAATTTTTTCATTAGTGAAATGGATTTCCAGTGAGTCCACATATTAATAGAACTGATAATTGAGGTAATCACTCAAGAATCATGAGTTAAAATGTGTTACACACCAGAACGTTGTAACAATACATTCTGAATATGTACAAGTATCTTTGTCATATTTTAGTATCTATGTTAAACTTTCTTAATAAAACTTATATGATTTTAGTGTCTTGATTTAAAGTTTAGATTGAACTTGATTCCTTTTTGACAAGCACTTCAAGAAGGTAGGTATTGCCACTCCAGTTTGCATTGTTATTTGAGTATGGAGACATATCATTCTGGTGTGACTTTAGTGTATAGAGACGTACCGTTTTGACATAACTTTAGTCATAGCCACCAGAAGCCCAAGACTATGCTGTAGAAACTCGGCACCATCTTTATCGTCATCGATTGGACCCTGGACTTTACGGAAATACTGAGTCAGCTTATCTACTATTCCCACACTGACAATGTAACTGTGGAGGAAAGAAAATCAATTACACCACAGGCAACTAAACACAGGGAAAGAGAAATAACTCTTTCTGTGGACAAAATGATATTTGTGATTTTCTTGTTTATAGAAAATGAACACTTTTTGTAAGTACATTATACATAATATATACTGTTAGAATTAAAACTAAGTTAAATCAAACATATTTGGCCAGTTGCCTATCTATGGCTCAGATAAGTACAGCTCAGTGGTTGATCCGTGGATCACGTAAGCCGAGTTTAAACCCCAGTTGAGTCGGGATTACCTGAGTCGCAATTCTGTTGCACGCTATAAAACTGAGTAAGGTTTACCTAATCTTGACTTCATCATATAAGATGTTGAAGGATAATAGGTTTCCTCATATTACAGCACTTCAAAACAAGTTTTAATACTAGTAAATGGATGAAACTTAAAAGGATATATTTAAAAACAAAGATATATATTGATGTTAAATTGTAAATTAAAAATGCCGAAAAAATGCAATACAATTTAATTCAAATCACGGCATCTTTCATCGAAACTCAAACCATAAGAAAATATAAAATCGCAAACAAAATAAAGCTTTTACAAAAGACTGAAGAGAAGAAAACAGGGATGGGGGTCTTGGAATAAGTAATTTAGAAACAATACCAAAACACAAGATATGGGTAATTAATAAAGGAACAATATATAAATTTAGATTTGTAGTTTAAAAAGATCAAATGAAAAAAAAAACGTATAAGACATTATTTTTGAGACAACACATATTAGCTATGTTTTCTAGAGAATTTTTTACAGCGGCAAAATGATAGGGGACGAACATGCCCTCCCTCCCCCGGTTCCTACGGCCATGTAGATAGCCTGATTAATCAGATAACTGAAATACTTTTTATCCTTAGGAAAATCGGCATTATTAGAAATAATTGGAATGTGTATCATCATCAATTCCTAAATTTGATTTAAATTTGGTATACTGAGTATTAGAAAGTTTCTATAAAATTCCTGCTTATGTACATTTATGTATTTTAAAAGTACCTTCAAAAACTTTATATTACAGCTACATCAGTGTTAAAACGGCACATTGAACAGCTGTTAAAGAATTGTGCAAAAAGAAAAATCCCCATGCAATATGGCCATAAAAATTTTCTTGCAGAATAGCTCTTCTAATACTGCAAAATCTATCAACGCAATCATCATTACCATAAAACATTTCTGTAACATAGAAATATTTCAAATATCGAGATATTCTACCCAAAAATCCATGGAAATGTTATAAAGCCGGGTTTAAACCACCCCTACACCAGGTTTAGAATTTACCGTAATTCTGAGCCGTACTCAGTCAATCCTTACATGCGTGCAACGCGAAAACTTGGATTTAAACCCGGAATCATTGATCGTAGGTTTAAATCTGAGGTACGCAACCGGCCAATTATGATGTTTCCTGTAACAAGATTTAAAAATGTAAGTAGGTGAAGGTTCTTTTAAACTGTTCTCTATGCACTTCAATTTCCTTTTCACTATTAACATGGGAAATATTAATACTAGTAGTTAGAAATAAAAAAGTTCCACAACACACATATGTGATAGGAGAAGGTCTGATCATATTATGTAACTATATTTATATTTTGAAACAAAAGAGAAACAAACCTGATTTTAAACATTTGTTATCAAAGTGGATCAGTTTGTTTATGTTATTTATCATCAATGTGTGAAATAATTCAAAATCTTCAGATAATATACACGTAAATATACTGTATATCCATTTTTTTTTTCACATTTTGTGAAAAAGGGGTAGATTTGTACAGTTTTTATTTTGTGTAAGTTATTTTTTACAATTGAAGATTTGTTTTAAAAAAAATAGTAATGTTTTTATGTCCCATTATAGCTGACATAATTTCTGTATGTTTCATATTTAGCGAATTAAAAATAATCGCAGAAAAAGCGAAAAATAGATCATCACGAAAAAACTGGATATATGGTAGTAATATAATAAGAATCACCTGATGAGATCATTAGCTCTACTAGACACTGTGTCCACCGTCCCGCTCATTCTCTCGGCAGAAGCCTCACTGACGTTAGATGCCGGGTTATTTTTAGCCAGACAGGACAACACTGTAGACATGAGCTGCATCAGACTGAGGGCCAGCGCGTCGTATGGGAGTTTGTGTCCCTGGGACGTCCCGGAGATCGTGCCCGAGGACTGAGAACTTCCTGCCGACTGACCCGACCCGGGGCGAGACTGGTTCTCTGGTAGGAGGAGCTGTACAGAGAGAAAAAACGGCTATTTACTTTATTATCATCCCCTCTATACATGTTTTACTTAACAGTTTGCCGGAATTATTTATAACAACATATTTAATATTATTTGCATTGAATTTTAATTTTTAAAAAAGAAAATCATTTTTGATGATAAATGACAAAAACAATGTACAATAAGATAACACTCCTTACCATCAGTCTCTGGACGAGTAGATCGGCTATAATTCCGATCTTGTTACTGAACAACATGTAGTGACAGTTGTCGTAATGACTTTTACAGGCTTGGCGGAACACATTACAAGTCAAGGTCAGGGTCCTGTAAAAAGAAACAAAGATTTTACCAATGGAAAATGAACTGTAATATACATGCACACTATCAAAAATAACCTTTAAGAGCAAACACTTATCTTTGACCTCTGACCTAATGTAGATTACTGACCTAATTTCTAAGTTCAATTACTTGAGGGGGGAATGAAAGGATCTGACCTACTTTCTACGGAGAATACTTTAGTAAAAAATGTTGGGAGCTGACCTACTTTCTATGATGACTTACTTTGGTGGGATAACTAGGGGTAATTCTGGAGTGGCGTACACTTTATATGGTGACTTACTTTGGTGGGATAACTGGGGGTAATTCTGGAGTGGCGTACACTTTATATGGTGACTTACTTTGGTGGGATAACTGGGGGTAATTCTGGAGTGGCGTACACATAATATCGATACTTACTTTGGTGGGATAACTGGGGGTAATTCTGGAGTGACGTATACTTTATATGGTGACTTACTTTGGTGGGATAACTGGGGGTAATTCTGGAGTGGCGTACACTTTATATGGTGACTTTCTTGGGTGGGATAACTGGGGGTAATTCTGGAGTGGCGTATACTTTATATGGTGACTTACTTTGGTGGGATAACTGGGGGTAATTCTGGAGTGGCGTTGTCTAAGACATGGAGGAGTCTACAGAGACTGTTCAGTCCACCCAGCACCCGCAGGGCATTCTGGTCCTGTCCACTCTGTAGATGAAAATAGCAACAGTCCACAAAGGAACATGGCACAATTATATTAATCTGACAACTGTAGTAATTATTCTTACAGCAGCAAATTTATCAACAATAAAAAATATTACTGTTAGAAAACAATGTTGTACAGAATTTTATGATGGAAATTCTTCTGAATAGATGCATAAATGTACCGTTAAAAGTTTTTTAAAAGAGACTGCACACATAGTCCAACATTACTTATTTTCACACAAAACAGTGTTACTAGAGCTTACCTTTTTGTCTAAAATCCTGCTGATTTCCCCTAATGCTCTGTCTAGGGCTGACACTTTGTTCTGAGGCCAGGGGCCTGAGTCCTGGGTCTGGAGATATTTGTTGATGTCTCGGACTATTTTATGTATTCTGTAAATAAACCAAACTTGGACTCAAAATTCAGCATAATCAGAAACAGTAAATGAAATTTATCTTTACAAAATGACAACTGAAGATTCCCTGCTTTGTTGTTTATAGAATTTTAGCAGTTTAGAATTTTATACAATATTTAACATTACCAACTTTGCTTTGTTATTTCCATAAATTTAGGATTTAAGTACATGTAATACTATAACATCACTCACTTTGCTTTGTGTTCAGACTCGACTTGCTGCTGTTTCTGAGACAAGGAATTCTCATACTCATGTCCTCTGTAATATAAAATAAGAAACTTCAGTATAGATTATGACTATGCATCTTCCCTTCTTTGAATTAAAATTACAAAAAGTAAATAATGCAATCATAGATAAATACCCCTACTCCTCCCAATTTTTTTTTTTGGGGGGGGGGGGGTTATTCTTGCTACAGTTTCCTACCTTGTGGTCATCCTCTGTCGGAGTTTCTTTGACCTCTTCTTCATGGACTTGAGTCTCTCTTTCTCAGACACAATCTTGGGGTGGGTGCTGTTGGTCGGGGCATTCACAATGTGCTTCAGATTAAAGTTCTCCTGTAAAACAAAACAGATCCTTTGTCACTTTACATGTATATCAATATAAACTTTTATCATTATATTATTTATAACAATGTCTTTTTAACGAGAAAGATTTAGCTCAAAACCTCTCTAAAAATTATTGTTCATAAAATTATTTTAAAAACAATTTCACACCTGTACTCCCTTCTTTTCTTCAAAGATTTATGATATTCAAATAAAGGTGTATGTACATGTATCAATATGATATATGACTGCAAAATTGGCATTAATAAATCTGTTTCTGTCCAAAATGTTTGTGTTCTTAGGTACTGTATACAGGGTAATTTTCACCCAATGTTATTTCCGCCCTGTCACATTTGGAAAAAAGTTTGTCCCATTCTAAATTTGCCTACTAGAATGATTTTTATATAATACTGCTTACTTCGAATTTGCCCTGTTTAAAACTTGCCCACTTACAACTAGGGCCAAAGGGATGAAAATAAAACAGGGGCAAAAGTTTCCCTGAATACAGTATTTAATTCATTGCACTTAAGCATTTTAAACAGGACAGTATGACTGCCCCTGAGTTTATCTTCTTACACAGACTTACAATTTCCTGTTTAGACATGGCTTTCCCTGAGTTGTTGTCCTGTAATGCCTGCTGATGTTTCTTTCCCCTCAGATGACTCAACAAGTAAACCTCTGATGTTATCTATTAAAACAAAACAACAAAGATTCAATGTAACTCATATGAGACTTTCAGGAGGTAAGAGTACCAGTTGATTTGTCTATGGTGTCCCACATAGATAGACAAGCAGACTGACTCTTTGACTTGTATGAAAATAAATGATCAAATTCAGTTTTATTTCATTATTCAAGATAATCCCTCTCCAGAAAAAAAATTACCAGATTAATAAGATGGTACATCTATTCAATAAAGACAGCTGCAAGTAATTAAAAAATCTTTAAAAATTGTATTTTTTTTGGACATAAAATTCAATTTCAGTAGATCTTCAAACTCCTCCTCCCTCCCCCCAATTCAGCTTTTTAATCTTACCAGCACATTACAGATAGTACAGAGTTTCTTGTGGTCGTATGGTACGATGTTTGGAGATTCGTTATGTTCTTCTGTCAAGTGTTTCAGTATACTAACCAGTGCGTTACAGATAGTATAGAGCTTCTTGTGGTCGTATGGAAAAACATTTGGAGCCTCGTTATGTTCCTTCGTCAAGTGTTAACTTACCAATGCGTTACAGATAGTACAGAGCTTCTTGTGGTTGTACGGTAGGACATTCAGAGGTTCGCTATGTTCCTCCGTCAAGTGTTAACTTACCAATACATTACAGATAGTACAGAGTTTCTTGTGGTCGTACGGTACGACGTTGGGAGCTTCATTATGTTCCTCTGTTGAGTGTTTCAGAATACTCATCTCGAACGCCTTCTCCCGAATCTGCTGTAAATTCTCCTGGTGCCGCTGGCTCGTCTCATCTTGCTGTAAAAGTTAAAATAAATCAAGGATTCAATATAGTTAACTTCATCCAAATAGTTTTATTGAATTACTGTATGTGTACTTGAATAAGTGGGCTTCATAATTTAGCAGCTTTGGTGCACACATTGATGTGCTAATACATGAATACCACTAAGAAATCATATACAAACACAGTATACTGTGCAGAAGTGTATCAATACACCAACAACTCCGTATCCAGTGATTGCACCAAATTTTGAATACACCAATTCATGTATATGTACAGTATTTATTTGCAGCTCACTGAAATAAAATTTGATAAACAGAATAAGGGTTCCCACCTTTTGCTGGATTTTCTTCTGTAATTCCTGGATGTGTTGTTGATGCTGAGCATTAAGTACTGCCAACCTCTCTTCTCTCTCTCTGTTACAAAAACAAGGGCTTATTTAATACAAGTCCTTTTATACTGAATCTTCTATTTTCTCCACCTATTGTAAATGAACTTACCAAAGCCAGCTTCATATTTTTTAGGCTTTGGCTTTAACATACTGTAGAAGTACTTTTTTCCGCGTGGTATCAATTTACGCTATGTACGCGGTCACAAATTTTCCGAGGAAATTTGTCCAAGCGTTCTTAATGTATAAATAAGGCATTTAGTGACAATCTAGAAAATCCGCGTAATTTTCTACCCGCGGATTAAACAGAAATTGAAATTCCGCGGAATTATGACCCCGTGGAAAATAGTATGTCTACAGTATGCGTTATTTCATGAATACTGTTAAGAAGTTATTAATGGATACAAAGAGCAGACTTGTGTGTAGCAATAATTCATGATTACGTCAACCACTCCATATCCAATGGCTGAGCTAATTTCAATACTTCGATTTATGTACATGTACAGTACATAGAGTGTCAGATATTAAAGCATAACAGAGAGATATCCATGCCTTGTATTTAGATCAACCCTGACCATTGTCCTTAACACAGCATAAAAGATAACCCTGACCTTTCCTCCCTAACACAGAGTGCACTTGATTACACTGACCTTTCCTTGGCCCTGATGTTTTCCAGCCTTTCCTTCTCTCGTTCCTGTTGCTGCTGTTCTGCCCGGGCAGATCTCTGTTTCCTCTTTTCCTCCATTTCCTTCAGCCTCGCCTGTCTTTCCGCCTCCAGGGCTTTCCTCCGTTCCTCCACTGCTGCTTCCTTTGCCAGCTTCTCTTCATGACGGCGTTGTCTCTCGTCCTGTCACATAAAAATAACAGTGTAACTTATGAATACAACACACACAAATATAGTGTAATTACATGTAAATGTAGAAATAGCCTGAAAAACGAGGCCTTTTTCCATGCATCTCTTCTTTTTATTTGAAAGCAGCATTCACATATCATGCATAATTTGAACTAAATAAAGTAATATGACATTACTCAAGGATTAAAACTTAGTTTCGTTCTAGTGGGAAAAGAAGCATTTAAATAAGCAGCATTAAGCCTCAATGGACAATGAATGTTTTTTTCCTTCCACATTGACCGTGACACACCCACCTGTATGTCTTGTAGTCGAGCCTCAGACACCTGGTGTTTAGACATTATCTCGTGCCGTTTATTCTGAGCCTCCAATGTGTTGATAAATTCTATTTCCTTGCCCTTGGAAAAGTACAAAGAAAATAAGCTTATCCCCTTCCAGGAATAAATATAAACTGAAACTTTTAGTGCCATGCAAACCAAATTATCTAGAGGCCATGGAAAGCTTGCCATTCTAAGCCAGGTCAAATAGAATAAGAAATTAAAAAAATATATACAGTCCTACACATTATATTTGATGATTCAAATAATTAATCTTTGAATTTGCCACCTTTAAAATAAAACTGTGTTATTTAACACTTACACTGTAAAACATGTATTTGGATAAATTTTCTTTGTTTTTCTTTGTGGCAAATTTGCAATGTAATAGTTCTTCACAAACTTTCAACATTAGCAGTATACAAAACAGAACTGGATCATTAAAGAATATACTGCTGGTATTTAGCCTGACCTTTGCTTCCTCTTCGTGAGCTTTCTGAGCCTTTATCCTGATCTGTAACTGACGTCTCTCCTCGGCCTTCGCCATCTTCCTCTGTATTGTACCCTTCCTCTGTTGTAAGAGCTCATCCTTCCAGGCCCGCACCTCCTCCACCTGTCAATATATATAAATAGTGTAAGTCGATTTTTAAAATTCCATGGTGTTAAAATTTCACTATTTCTCAAAAAGTACCAATCATGATGGTTTTAATTTCAAGCTGCAAGAAATTAATTTTAATTTTGTATAAGCATTTAAGCGTTTTAAAAACTAACGATAGAATTCACCATAGTCAAATTAAAACCATCGTGATTATTTGCCATTTACAGTATTTATTTCCATATATAATTTTTTTAACACAGATTTCATTTTAAAAATTATATAGACAACTTCTCAACAATGTTTCAAAACCTATTACCTTTTTAGAGATGTCCTTGAGTCTCTCGGCTTTTTCCTGCATTAGTTTTTCTCGGAGTTCCCGGGCCTTGGCCTGTTTTTGTTCATGTCTCTTTCTGGATTCAGTGGGAGATCTATCAAAAGGAGAAGATGACAAGTTAACAAAAGGCTTAAATTTAAATAGACTGTACAATTTTTCTCTAAAATAAAATGAAGTAAGCACTTTCTGGGAGACAGAGAAATTTTTAGGCATATAACTTGCCCTATGCATCACAAGGCCAAAGTTCTGAAATTTACCCGTACTTCTTTTGACAGGAAAAGTAATGACTATGTTTACCTTCCATAATTTTCCTAGCAAATTTTTGTCTATTTAAAACGAGTGCATTTGAAGGTCTCAGTCAAAATCAGCATAACAAAATAAGATCTTCATTTTTACTTGTCGAGAACATTTATGAGTGAATTTGTATTTGGTATATATACAGTAACTGAGTATTAAAGTGTATTTTCCGTCACCTTTTTCGGGAGGGTGAGGAGAGTTTTTCGTGCATGTGTACGGCATGCCCCGGGGTCCTGACTTCCTCTTCGTCCTCCTCCACCATCTCCCCCCATGACTTGTTACGCTCACTCTCAGACTTGGCTACAGAGGAAAAATAATATCACATCAAAATTATCATTACTGAGTGAAGCGAGGCTGGGCTCCCCCCACGACTTGTTACGCTCACTCTCCGACTTAGCTGCAGAAGGAAAATAATTAACACATACAAAACCAACACACCAAAATTATCATTACTGAGTGAAGCAATACTGGGCTCCCCCAACGACTTGTTATGCTCACTCTCTGACTTGGCTAAAGAGGAAAAGTAATTAACACATACAAAACTAACACACCAAAATTACTACTTTACAAAGCAACACATAGTGAAGCAAGAAATTGACTGGGCTCACGAAAGACACAAAAAAACACAAGAAAAAAATTCAATTTTTTAAAATTCAAATGCATGATTATGAAGCTTATACATCTTTTTAGTAAATTTTAAAGCTACATGTATTTTAAATTCTTCAGATTAATTTTCTTTATTAGTTATAAGTACATTTGACCACGTTGACCAGTTTATAAATAATATGTATATGAACTATTTTTAAAGTACCTTCATACTGAGCACATATTGTGTCCCAATCCAGTGATTTCTGAGAGGATTCTAGGGAGCTCATTGTGTTCTAAAACAAAATTAGTTCTTTAAATAACTTTTCAGTATGCATTTTCTAAATTTCAAGTATATCGAACAAAAAATTTACACACATGAAGTATAACAGTGAGTAAAGAAAACAAAAGAGATTGAAACCACCCACCCATATTGTTAATCCTGATGGACTATTGTGTAATACATGTACATCAAACCTTACCCCCAGCTCATTCTCCGTTTCTGTCTCTGTCTCGACTTCGATGACGGTGTTTTCCTCGCGGGCGAGTTCCTTCAGCCAGACCTCCTCTTCCTCTATGGCCGTCTGTATCGCCTGCTGTTGCTCCGCCTCCAGCTGATTGGTCAGTTCTTCTTCCTCATCCATTGCCGACGCCAGGGCCTGGAAATCATCATTAATTAGACTACATCTGCCAATCATCACAATTATCAATGTACAGCGCACAATAATATCAAAGTCAATCGTAAATTCATCTTTAGCCAATATAGTCTCCACAGCTTTCCAGCAAAGCTCACCTTGTCTATGACCAGAGCCTCTTCATCTTCTGTTGCAGATTCCTCCATCACCGGGGATACGGCCTTGACCTCTTCCAGAATTTTATTTACCGGTCCTTCGTCTTTGACCTCTATGGGTACTACCTCTAGTTGAAGCTTTTTCTCCGTTCTCTCCTCTATGGTTAGGACAGAGGGGAGAGATCTACTGTCCTGTTTGACAGGCGTATTGTAGGACTGTACAGTGGGTGGGGACAGACTGCTCTGTTTGACAGAGTGGCTGTAGGATTTTGTGGGTTTACTTAGCGACCCAGTGGACCCACTTTTACTGGAATCCAGTCTGGATCTCGAGAGTGACAGGGTCTGGGGGCGGTTCTCTTTCTCGCTGTCTCGTCTTTCCCCCAGGGAGGTCCTGAACACAGATTTCTGAGGTGGTGTCCGACCTTTACCTCCCCCGTGATTCCAGGGTGGCCTCCTCTGCCCTGATGTGTGTGGGTCTGAGTATGTCCGCTGGAGTTTGGCTGGCGATTTCCCGACCCCAGTCAGATTCTCCAGGGACCGCTGAGAGGGAGAATTTCTGGCACGACCTTTTGGTGGTCTGTGGACAGTCTCCCAGCCTTCATTGTCATCTGAAACAAAAATAATATTACCATAATTTTACAGTACAACACATCCCTTCTTATTATTCAATATTTCACTGCATTTACAAAGAAGTCACTTTTAAGCTGCAAATCTCTTTTAGGCCAGCATTTTTTTATTTTTAGGTTTACAAACCCGCCGCTCAAGTTTTTGCATTTTCAGAAAAAAAATAAAATTGAGAAAAACAAATTTTTTCTTTCCGATGTCAAATTTGAAATTAAATTTACGATGAACATGGCGGGTAATGAAGGGAGATTTGTGTCAAGTCCATAGCAGCACTAAAGCTTGATTTAATGTAAATATTTATCTGCCATTCAAAACGTTTCACCCGTTCAGAGAACAATAAAATGCTGCATGTTGGTGAGATAATTATGTATCCGTATTCAAAAGTAACTGTGTCTGTAATTGTAAATTATTTTCCTCCCACAGGTTTAAAACTGTGTGTATTGTCAGAGACATTGTTTATGTTTCTGTCATAGCTTTCTGTCATTCTTCAGAAGGGTCGCTTATGCATCAGATGTAATGAATAAAACTATGGGAGAAGTTAAATCCATTTGAGGAAGAAATAAACAATAGCCTAAAGAAATATTTCAACTATTTAAAAACAAGAATATACAAATATATACAGGCATATAGTATCGTTTATGGCGGCCAGAAAAATTATTTTACACTTAATTGAAAAAAATTCCTCCCTACTCCTCAATACTCCTTGGGAATACTCCCTGTCTGTTTTATGAAAGGAATTATTACTTTTATAGATCTAGAGTGAATTAATATTTTAGATTAATTTCTAAGATATATTAAAAGAGATTTAAAAAATTGATTTTTTGTTTTAAAAAATCTGTATTTTGTCCATGCAACATCAAAAGATTTATGTCACTGCCCCCAACTGGTAGATGATGAAATAAACAATTAAAGGTTGTATTTTCCCCTTTGTAACCCTTATGTGTCCAGTGGCAAGAAGGTGGAGAGCATAAAAAAAGAAGCAAAAATTAATGTAGAAAAGTCGATAATGTATCCAAAATATAATTTTTTTTTTTTTTTATTTCCTCCTCCTACAGGACTTTTTCATTCTGATGTTCGTAAACCTAAAAATAAAAAAATGCTGGCCTTAAAGAGAAAACAAGAACTGAAATTAAATGATGAGCTATCAACCTTCTATAGTAGTGCTTCCATCTGTATCCACATCATCTGTGTGTCCGTTCTGCTTTGGGGGTGGGGAGGGTAACACTGGCCCGGGGGATATGGGGGATGTGCTACCTTGTACTTGTGGGGAGGCTGGGGTAGGGGTCTGGACCCCATCTGTGCGGGAGGAGGTGGGGGTGTTGGATTTACCCCTCACTTTATCTGCCCAGCTGTTCCCATCTTTTATATTTTCTGTTCTGGAAAATAAAAAAAAAACTTTAGGGAACACAAATTTCTATAAGCGCAATCAAAAGATAAATGAGATCCTATAACAGTATTACCTGGAAGAGATGAATTTATTTTAAATCACACAGCATAAATTTAGAAATATTTCTGCAAATCTCCATTTCAACAAAACCCTTTTAAATTTCTTATTTACAGATATGAGTTTAACATAAAACTGCTTGGTTGTGGGTAACCCTTACTCTGATCTGTTGAGATCTGTGAACTGTAGGACCCGCTGGGCGGGGCTGGTGGGGGTGTTGATAGGGACCTGTCCCTGGCTATTGGCCTTCCCTGGAGACATCTTCCTCACCTCCCAAGCAATTGACGTGGGCCTGTGGAAATTCAGTTAAAGAAAACAATTATAAGGATATCTATGAAACAATCTAGAATACTCTCTCATTTAATATAAATAAAATACTGTAGATCACTAAATTTTCGTGACACCTTATTTTCGTGATAGTCATTGACTCTTTATAAGCAAGGCATAATTTTCATGAATTGTTAGTATTTCTCTATACAATCTTAAGGAATACTATTATACATGAGAAGAAATTTTCGTGTGCTCACTGTCTTGTGTAATTATGCGAAAATAAAGTTCTCGTGAATAAAAAGTGATTTACAGTATTTTACAGAAATAAAATTAACTCATACATTATTTGAATACATTTCAAGCTTACTTGACTATTATCTTGAGTAATTGATATAAAGGATTACATTTGGTTTATTTACCTGTGCTCTTGTATTTTATCTGCATTATAAATGACAGAATATTGAATTACTATTTAAAGAACATCCAGGAGAGTCTATAGAGTACCTCAGGACCAAACATCAGATATAATTACAGGTGGCACCACTTACCTGTCCCCTTCTTTGGTGGCGTCCTCGTAAGCCTTCATTGTGTGGAGTCTCTCTATCAGTGATTTAAAATCACGAGTACTGTTGTCCAACATCATGATCACTTCCTGTGTAAAAAATGTAACAAATCATGATTACTTCCTGTCAAAATGTTACAAAATAAGATTTCCTGTCAAAATAAGCGAGTCCAGTGTAAAAATGTAACAAAATAAGAGTCCAGTGTAAAAATGTAACAAAATAAGAGTCCAGTGTAAAAATGTAACAAAATAAGAGTCCAGTGTAAAAATGTAACAAAATAAGAGTCCTGTCGTAAAAATGTAGCAATATAAGAGCCAAATGTTTCAATCTAGTGTTTCATTGCATCAATTATTTTCCTGTCTGTTTGCCATGACCTTGAACCTCAGAAAAATAGAATTGTCATACATTATTCATCTAGATAGACAATATCTGTATCTGTGAAATGTAGTCCTACGACAATATTCCTGCTAATGTTCACAACATAATGCAATAATTTTCTCCACGATTCTGTGTTGGATTGGATATAGAGTTCATGGACTTACACCAGTATATTTGCAGCATACAAGCCCGCATTACTTTATTAACAATGTTTTATATATCTGTATGTAATTAATTAGTTGTTTCTGGAGTAACTACATTCAGTTTCACTACCAATGAAATGAGATTTGCATTTTAAGTTAAAAAGTAATCTGGTCTCGGATTATTTTAATCACTGTTAATAAGGTTTTAAAGTTTTTTTTTAAGATACACTTTCCATAAAAAGCCAAATTTCAGAGGCAATGAAAAATTTATATGTAAAATCATCATCAAAGACTGAAGACATTCTTAAGATTCTGGGAATTAGAACATCCAAGATTATGTGTCAAAAGGAAAATAAACAAATTCAATTCCTGAAACATCATCAATCATAAATCCCTTCTTAACTTTGAATTCTAAGACAAAAATCCCTTGTTTACCTTACATTCTAGGACACTTTTGTCTGTGTTGTAAATAGCACACATCCCTTGTTTACCTTGCATTCTAGGACACTTTCGTCCGTCTCACATGTGTCATAAATAGCGTCCACAGCTCGCTGTAAATTGTCAAACAGGAACTTCCAGTAGCGAGCCCGCCGGTCCGATTTCCTGGTCCCGGAGTCAGATTTCGGAGATTTGGTCAGGTCCTGTAGACTTTTAGTGTCAGACTCAGATACAGATCGGGATTTATTCTTTTGTTGTGTTTGATCCTTTAGTGGTTTCTTGTAGGATGACTCTGAAATAGAAGGTTTAGTATCTTTATAATTCTACACTAAAGAATGACTCAGGTCACCACAATCAACGGAATGTTAATGCCTTTCAAATGCTGAACTTGTCTGACAACTTTAAGTGTATAACTGTCTAGATATTGTACTAGCTTGTCTGTATGACTGTGTGGACATTGCCTGTATACAATGGTATAACTGTCCAGACATTGTCTGTATAGCTGTCTACATACTGACAAAATCATTGCTGAATCAGTTGATTACTCAATACTGGGAATTCTTATACATAATATAAGTGGTACACTTACTCAAATAAACAAATCAATAAACAATATCTCTGATTTGTTACGATATTGAGAGATTTTCTCAGCTTACCTGAGAACTGAAATCTTGAGAGCCTCATGACTCAATGCTAAACTCTCCAGACAGTCAACATAGACCCAGCCTTAAACCAAGAAATCCCAACCAACACAAACAGGAACACTAGCACACATTAAAGAATCAAAAAAAGGTCCACCTTCCAGCAGCAGTACAAATCTTAATTCAGTGATTGCTCAGACAATCCTGGGCTATAATGCTCGGTACTATAAACTGTCATTATTTCTACTGCTGTTATGCTGCATATCGGTGTGTATTGATAATAACAATAAAATCAATATCCCCCCAGAATTGTCCTGTATTCAGCCTCCCCATTACTCTCCCACTATAACTGGGTTACAGATTCCCTATGGATGCGGCTCAGGTCTCTCCTTGTCTATCATTCATAGGTTTACTTACCCAGGGTAAGTGATTAACGAGGATATATTGCTTAAATTTATGCACTCTAAACATTATGCAATGAAACATGAAATCCTAATGATTACAAGAGTTAATACAATTTATTATAAAAAAAAAATATCAGAGACAATTGACCTATTTGTTGTAGTGATCATATATTTAGTTGCTTGACCTATTTAAAAAATGACTTGGTATGTTTTATGTATAAGACAGATAGGTTGCCATTCTCATTCATTTACTCTACCAGTGTCCAGAGAAATTAATGTTTGATTACACAAACAAACAAATGACCTGACTTCAAACAATCCCCAGGTTTCAGAGAACCACACATAATAGATATTATCTGTGTGTTGTCTACTTGTGTGTTGCCTTTCCTGTATGTTGTCTTTAACTGCATGTTGTCTCATATGATTTGTCTACCTATTTGTTGTCTCACTGATAAACCATTATGTTGTCTAACTGTGTGTTGTCCTACCTGTGTTTTGTCTTTTCTGTGTGTTGTCTTTCCTGTATTTTACTTGATGTTGTCTTATACATTTTGTCTACCTAAGTGTTGTCTCACTAGTACACCCCTATGTTGTCCTACCTGTATGTTGTTTTACCTGTGTGTTGTCTTACCTGTGTGTTGTCTTACCTGTGTGTTGTCTTACCTGTGTGTTGTCTTACGTTTACGTTGTCTTACCTGTATGTTAATTGTTTATCTGTGTCTACTTTTATGTTGTCTGACTGGTGTAACAATATGTTGTCTTACCTGTATGTTGTCTTACCTGGGTGTTGTCTGACTGGGACATTGTAGATGACTAGATTTCTAGCTGTTCTTCCCTCCTCCTGGACTATTTTACGGACGTGATCATAACTATTCATTCTGGTGAGGTTCTGATGCTGTAAGTAACAAACACTAATATATAAAGTCAAATTACTGTACAATGTTGTTTTTAACTTATCATGTACATATAAAACAAGGTGTATGTTAAAGATGGAAGCTTCAAATAGTGAAAGGTGGACAGACAAACCCTGCATAGGTAACTTTTACATTTTTATTTCAGAAGAGGCATTCAGTGACACCCCCCCCCCCCCCAAAAAAAAAAAAAAAAGAAATAAGTAAAATAAAATAAAAATGTTCAAAGGGCAAGGGGAATGCTCTGAATAGATTGCACATCAAATTATGGGAAAAGTAATTAGAAATGTTATGTGTGTACTGTTTCTGTCAGACTAAAACTAATATTCTGAACAAGACACATATATACTATACCAGTATCCTGTAGCCAAAAAATATGATAGTTAAGGATCACAGAAGTCTTCACTGACTGTGTTGACAGGATATTTTTCAAAGAGGATTTGCCAAACTTTTTGATTTCAAACAGCTGTCTACTGGACATTGTCGCAAACCACAGGCAAAATGTATGATCCTCTCCAATTCTGGCCTTGGTTGAATGAGAAGAGAATATTTCGTAGCTCATCGAAATATTGACCAATGCAAATAAAGCATAGTGGGAAAATGAACTTTGACACATTGAACCTTTCAATACCCAGTTGCAGTGTTGATGGTCCATCTTGAAAATTAAACAATCTACATCCTCGGAAATGTTTTAATTTTAATCAATGGATGATAAATTCCGGAATTTCACATTCTCACATATGTCCATTAGTTCTTCTATTTCTCAATACTATTTCCTTTATGGGAATGAGAAATACTTTTAATGTTTAAAATTGGATTGAGATCAGTGTAATTCTCCTCTTAGTCATGTTGTCTTAGTCAGACAACTAAATGTGCCTCTAATCTGAAGAGTTCTTGTAATGGAAATTGAAAGTACATGTACTGTGCTTTCATTAATATTTGCAGCAATTTTCATTTCAAGGTTTTCTTTGTAAAGCAGATCCATATAGAAATATGTTAATTATTTGTGCCAGTCAGCCGGGTTCGATCGCCAGTGGCCAGATATATGTCAGCTGGTAGAGCACCTGACTTTTTTTTAAGTTGCAAGAACTTGTAACCAATCCCTTTGTATAAATTATACAATAAAATATGTTCAAAACCTGACTGGAGAATTAAGAGGCCTGGGTTCAAATCCTGGTCTGGTCCACTGCATTTTCTCCTCTCCCGTTACAGTTGGTGCCCAATCCGACTAAAGCCAGACCTCTATTGATGCTAAAGCCAGACCTCTATTTACGTTATCGCATAGAGGTTTCACTTTTCATTTACACCCAGATTCCTGCCGAATGCCTCTATACGATAGCGTAAATAGAGGTCTGGCTTTAGTCAGATTGGTTGGTGCCATGCCATGGCCTGGAACTGACAAGAGGCCTACCAGGGATGAACCTGTGTTGGGGTCTTTGAGGGACCAAAGACCTTTAAGGAGGGAGGAATGTGGTGATCAGTCAGGTTCGTTTGTCAGTGGCCAGGTAGCTCAGTTGGTAGAGCACCTGACTGGAGATTCAGGGGTCCGGATTCAAAACCGGGTCTGGTCCACTGCATTTTCTCCTTTCCAGTTACACATTTGTATAGGCAATGCTTTTGTCTACTAAATTTTCTATCCTTGAAAACATCTGTTTTACATGAAAACTGATGAAACCACAGTATGGAAAATTTAGACACACAAAAGCTATCTTATAGATTAACATCATTTTATTTAAAAGTGAACACAATTTTTTTCAGGAAAGCATGCATTGTCATTATCATTTATAGAATGCCAGGACAAATGATCTCTCTAGGTCCAGTAAGATTTACCCTGTCTTCAGTGAAAAACCATACAACTGATCAGCAGAAGCCAACCATAGGACTCTAGCTTTGCCAGCAACAATTCTCATGTACCCATTTTGTTCACTATTTTGTAATATTAAGACAATCTCACAATTACACTACCAGAAAATTATATTACTGTGTAAGTGTAGTATAGAAAGAATTTACATGTTCAAGATAAAAATATGTGGCTGGACCAGGAATTGAACCCTGACCCCCTGTATTACTAATAAGTAAGATTCTCCAACCATTGAACTACCTTGGCCAGCATCTACATCCCAAATAACTATATAGGAAATGGCTACAGAAACCTATGAAAGGTCCTTGCATACTGTTTGTACAATAAGTGTTGTCCCCAACACATGGGGGCCAGAGAACTTCCCCGCATTTAATGATGAAATCCCACAGTAAGGTGGTTACTCTGGTACTCTCATCCCCGTTATGAGATACCCATGACCCCCTTCTACATTCTAAATGTCCCCTGCTATTCTAATTCTTAGGAACAATCCTTACCATTCTCCCTATGTACACCTACCAGTCAAAATCACCTTTGAGTGTGACATTGTTCCTTTTTTAATTACAGCTTTAAATGTGTAATATAAACAGATTTTCCAAAGCAATATCAAGGCAAGCATTGAAAAATATGAAAGTAAACACTTTATTATCAGGCTACCCTTTATAGAGTATGCATAAAAATCTCATGAGATGACATGAGATTCAATCTTTAACACAAGTTAATTTTGACTTCTTCAATATTTCTTGAACAGGTCCAAACCTATATTAGATACACAGTGCATAATGCTTATAAACAGGTCTAGCAAATGTTGCTAAAGACATGAGTCATTCGATCACTTTTTAAAGAGATCATCAAACAACTTTTTTTCCGAAAAAAATCTAGTCAAACTCTACTTAAAATTCCCTGACGACTTACGCTAAACTGGGAATTGTTATTCCGACTTGATCCCCGCAATGGGGCAGACGAGTTTCTGTGGTTGTTTTCGCCGTTATCTGGCCGCGTGCGCTGCCCTGGGTTGTATCTTTTTCTCCTATTATCACTCATGGTGCTATGCAGTTGTATACAGTGAGGTAAAATCGGTCATAAGTCATAGGTGCCAAAAATACCTGAAGAAGTGTAACGAGTGTTATCTCGATACAAAATATTTATTCGGAATCTCTCGAATTATAAACTACTGGACCGCAGTGAATGATGAGTAAACATTTATTTTCTTGTTTGCCCCCAAAATAAATATCCACATGTTGGTTTATTTAATTTAATGTAAAAAGTTCAATAAAAAATGAAAATTCAAATCAATTAAGCCTTTATTTGATAGAATATTAATAATGAATTCTATTCGGAAAACCTCGGACTCGGGAAGTCTTTTTCGTGGGAAATTTAAAATGGCAAACAGCGATGAGACTTTGGTTAGTTTTTCTTTTGCAAGATCTTTCAAGGAATATAAGTTTTTCAATTCATTAGACAATGACATAAATATGCATGGATTACAGTAGGTAATTTCTTAGAAAGGATTTGAGAAATTATTGATATTGATCGGTTACTCCAACAACAAGTTTAGAACTAAACTAAAGCTAGAGTTTGGTTGCAAGAAAAGGGTAGGCCCTAGAGCGCCCCCAAGTATTGAATACATTGTGACATTTAAGATAATTTAAAACTTTTAATTGAAGCATGCAGTATTAAATATTGATTTTTATGACCCATTTTCGAAGATTCGGGGATATAATTTTTTTGTCATGTCTGTCCGTCTGTTTATTTAACTTTTGAGTGGGTGAGGCTATGTATGGCATGCCAAATTCCCAAAAATTAGTACTAGGGCTTTCATATTTCACAGGTGTTTAATCCTTATGAAAAAGCCTTTCTTTGAATTTCAACAATTTTGACCCTGACCTTGGAGTTTACCTTGCATTTGAGAAATTTCATCCATCTCTATAAGCTACCAATCGTGGGACATCTGTGTTTCACAAACACTTCTTTTATTTTAACTTTTGTATCTTTTCAGAGCAAGTTTGTTCTTGAAATAAAAACAAAGTACGAGTCATTAATCAACGACTGGAAGACTTACAAAAATGACAAAAAAGAGGAAGAAAGTGCAAAAGAGGTGATTGTTGTACTTTTTATTTAACAAAATGATATATCGCGGACGTCCGAGAATTTAGTCACAAGAGTTTCAAATTAAAAAACAAAATCGAATTCTGACCCAGCCGCTAATTCAGCTGCTATTGCTTTCTGCAGGATGAGGATTTGCTGTTGGTAAGCTCAGATGATTTGTCCAGACTCGTGACCGAAGTCCAGCAGAGGGAAACAGTTCCACCGAAGCCTCAAGCCACCAGGAGCAGCGCTGCTTCACTACACGCTACAGAGAAGCTGAAAGAGGGCTAGTTCTAGCTTTTGTTCAATAAGATTTTAAAGAAAAAAGTTAATAAATGTTTTTAAGTATTGATGATTTTTAAGTGTCTCAGTGTTAAATCAATTCAGCGAATAATTAGCTCACCTGAGCCGAAGGCTCAAGTGAGCTTTTCTGATCACATTTTGTCCGTCGTCCGTCTAGCTGTCTGTCCGTCTGTAAACTTTTCACATTTCGACTTCTTCTCAAGAACCACTGGGCCAATTTTGACCAAACTTGGTACAAAGCATCCATGGGTAAAGGGGAATTTAAATTGTTAAAAAAGGGCCAAGTCCTCTCACAAGGGGAGATAATCAAGAAAAGACAAAAATAGGGTGGGGTCATTAAAAAATCTTCTTCTCAAGAACCACTGGGTCAGAAAAGCTGAAACTTACGTGGAAGCATCCTAGGGTAGTGTTGATTCTAAAGTGTTCAAATCATGACCCCTGGGGGAAGGGTGGGGCCACAATGGGGATCAAAGGTTTACATAGAAATATATAGGAAAAATCTTTGAAAGTCTTCTTCTCAAGAACCACTGGGCCAGAAAAGCTGAAACATATGTGGAAGCATTCTGGGGTAGTGTAGATTCTAAATTGTTCAAATCATGACCCCCGGGGGAAGGGCAGGGCCACAATGGGGAATCAAAGTTTTACATAGAAATATATAGGAAAAATCTTTGAAAATCTTCTTCTCAAGAACCACTGGGCCAGAAAAGTTGAAACTTATGTGCACATGGAAGGATCCTTGGGAAGTGTAGATTTCAAAATGTCTAAATTATGATCAGTGGGGTAGGGTGGGGTTGCATTATGTATTATAAGGGGGAAATCTGGTAAAAAACAGAATGGTCAAAGCTTCCCAGGTGAGCGATGTGGCCCATGGGCCTCTTGTTTGTTATGCGTCAGTCATGCATAATTATGACTCAACATGATTTCATATTTTTGCCCCCTTTTTGACATGAATTTTGTAATACAATTTACATTAAAAGTTAAGAATTGCATTTCAGTAAAAATACTTTTTCACATATCCATACTGTCTATTACACACACCCCCCCAATAACACTTCCTTTAAAATAAATTTTACATTCGTTAGAGTTAAAACAGTGTAGACAGCAGATACAGAATGACATGGCAGAAATATCGTATCTAAGGACGCGGTGCGAAACTGCAGTGGCGGAGTGTCAGCAGGAAAAACAGGTGACAAAAGGGGCGGATCCAATCTTCAATTTTTTTCTTCACTTTTTTGGTTATTTTTCTGTTAAAGGATTTGGACAAATCTTTAACAATTTTATTTTCATAATAACAGTTTCTATGTTACGATGAAATTGTCTGGCTTTTTTTTTCGAATTCATCAATCACCATAGATTTTATTTACTTTTGGTCAGTGGTCACAACATATTCGGTGCCATTCTCATAAGGCTTTATTCTCAAGAGTATGAATGGCAAGCAAAGATGGCAAAGGGACCAAAATTTTCTTTCTACATGTACTTCCTCTATGCTGGACAGATACTGAACTGGAATCGAACCTTTCAACGTTTGTGCACCAGTGAAGATGCGCTTGCGTCAAAAATATCCTTGGTGTACTGGGAGCAATTGTCTTAATTTGGATTTTATTTTCAAAAATAACTTTCTTGAAATTCTTTCATAAAAACCCTTTAATCTAAAAGTACTTTTGTCAAGACTTCTCTGATGATCTTAAAATGTGATCAATATAAACCTGTAATTGTAGGAGAACATCCGGTTACGTCACGATGTAGATTCGCTGACTCAGCAGCTATCTCAGCAGTCGGAGTACTGCTCCAGTCTTGGATCCGCCTGCTGTACTTTGTTGTGGCGTGTGTCCAAAAACGAGAACACCATACAGTCCATACTTGTTGGGGTGATTCATCTCAAGATTTAATAAATGCTACACAAAAATATGTACATCCTGAATTACAATTTATTTCTTAAAAAAAGCACAGTAATGCAGGACATTCTGAAGTATATACCTTTAGTTCATGATCATTTACTCGTTATTTTAAAGCGACAACAAATTCACGAAGATATAAATAACTTAAAAAAATATTTGGTATATATGACGATAAACCAATGTATTTTTTTTAAACAGAGTAAAGTAGAGGAGTTCTTGACACTCATTTCGAACACGCTCAATAGTTACGTCATGACGTACAAATCTGATTGGCCAGACTCCAAGTCCGAGGAGAGTCAGTTTGTACACGCTCTCTGTGGCGTCATCACAAGTAAACATCTTACATCTCTCTTTTTCTTTTTTATTAAAATGATGATTATTTGTGAATATTTATGGATTTAACATTTCAAGATAGTAGTAGTTAATTTTGTTTCGTGAGTTTTGAATAAAATTTATGCTGTTTTAATACTGTGTCACACAGCTTGGGAAAACATACATAATTTAATTTGCAGATATTGCAGCCTGTGCGTTTGGACGTGATTTTTTAATTAACAACCCATGTGGACTTCAAGTGATAGACACCTATATCAACGTACTGGAACAGGCTCCCAACGGGAAAAGTGCACGTCTAAAGAAGTAAGTATGACAGGTTACCTAGCTTTTGAAGTGGCCTTCATCACATGACAGACCGTGCAACAGCCGGGGTAGGGGGGGGGTGGGTAACCTACTTATACTATAGGAAATGTTAGTTGAAATTAGTTGAAAGCCTGGTTGGCCCCCCACTCTTTAGTGATGTACCGAAAATATAGTATTAGAGTATTGGAAATGGTACTGAAAATAGTTGACACTGAGAAAAAGTTTACCTGAACACCCCCCCCCCCTAAACTTTCTTGGTACATGTAGTGCCCCCCCCCCCCACCCCAACTGAAAATTTTGGTTGTGCCTCCAAACTGAGTTTCCTAAGGCCTGTAAGAGAATACGCTTCTTTAATCTTATACGGGATTTTTTTCCCCAAATGTTTGAATTCTGTTTTTTATAGTTATCTAAACAAAAAAATATAAGTTTTATTCATAATAGTAGTACAATTATACCCGGTATCACAAAATGTTTTAATGCCATACAATATCTTTAACCTCTGCATAGCCTGATCATGATGGCGCTGTACAACATAAGCATCAACCAGAAGGGAATAAAATACTTGTCCTCCAAACGAGGCCTCATCAAGTTGCTAGCATGGCTTCTACAAGGTTTAATATCGAAAGAACTCATTTATTTATTTAATTTTTCTTTTAATGTAAATTAAGCATTTTTTTTTTTTTTAAATTTAAAAATTCAATTTCCACATGGGAGAAATAGGTACATATTGATTCCATATAATTTTTTATACAGACGAGACGGCAACAGAAAACCAAGTGAACACTCTCCGACTGATACAGTCACTGATATCTGTGGATTACAGCCTTAACATTATACACGAACTACTGGAAGAGGTGAGAAATTAGATTATTTTACTGATGGAAGACCAAGAATAAGTCTGTTAGAGACTGCTGATATTCTTGTCTTTATCAACTTGTTTGTCAATGATTTACCTCTTTTAAAAAATTGTTAATAAGAAGAGATGCTCTTGTGTATCGAATCAATCGAGAGATATATCAATTCCATATGATGAAAGTATATTGCTGCATAAGTAAGGGAAGTTGACGATAAAGTCATCACGTTTATCATATGAGGGGTGATCAAAAAGTTCGCGAACTATCTCTATATCTACAAAACCACAATTCAGATTAGAATGAAATTCGATACACACTTAGCCATACACAAGGTCTATAAATAGCATATACTAAATAAAGTTTTTCTCCTTGTTTGTGACGTCACAATGTGAAAATGACGTCACTATGTAGGTCACTTGTGACGAAAAATGGTTGTCTCAGTGGAACTCGTTCAACAAACGACTGTCCAATTTAATGTTTATCTTAGAAATCCCTCTGCAGTATCATATAATAATTTGTACACAGTTTATTGAGATAAATGAGTTCCTATAAATTCAATTAATGATTGGATTGATCGTTTTTGTGAAGGAAGGCAAATGGTTTAAAATGATACTTGTCATCTTGCCCAGTGAAAGCAAGTTTGAAAAGATATGTATTTTTAATTATGCAATTTGATATCAAAGACCTCCAATTAACACTTTGAAAAATAGTTGAATATTTGAACAATAATGTAAGTATTAAATTTCTGAGATATCGTTTACTTTTGATTTTAAACATATTAGATATGATAAAAATGAGGCACCCATTCTCTATCCACCTTGAATAAAGGTCTCTCCCGAGACAGAAGATTTGTGTTTTAATGGTCGCCATGCTTATTTTTGGAAAGGATATTCTTATCCACCCATTCTGTTGCCTAGATATGACCATTTCTGACAAATGAACTCTTCTTGTCATAAAAATTAACTCACATGGAAAGAAATTTAAAACTCAGAAAAATCTTTCAACTTTTGTGACAGAACGCTACAAAGGGGGTCACGTGACCGCCAATATCACGTGATTCACGCATGCGCAGAACGGTGGTTGATGTGCATTAAAATCGGGGAGGATTAATTTAAAATTTAGTCTTTGTCAAATAATGACCTTGCGTAGAGAGTAGTGATCCAAACTCCTCTTTGATAAATAACAGAACATCTTTTCTACATTTAAACTTTACATTTTAATTAACAAAATATTGTACAATAAAATAAACTGCTTTGGTGTGTGGTCGTCCGTATCCCTCGAATGCCGGTAGTCTACGGTTCCAAACGGTGTTTGGATTACACAACTGTCTCTTGCCGCTAAGGAGGCTCAGACACCCCTCTCCAGTGCGAAGAGATTACACTTCCCCTCTCCAGTGCCGAGGAGGTTACACGTCCGTCTTGCGTTCAAGACTATGAGATGTGACTGGTATGGGCCGCCATCTCTACACAACTTTACAGGAATGATCTATGAGACCTATTAAATATCATACACAGAATAATATAGACATATAATTTACGCTGTGAAACGTTACAGTGCAATATGTACAATGCAATAATTGCTGTACTTCACAACAGTTATTGTAGAACATCGAACCGACAAATAAAGACACAAACAATCCACCGTACAATTAAGACTCAAACAGTTTTCGAATACAATGTAACTATAAATAACAGAACTTAAAAATATGAAATGGAATAGCTTAAAGTTGCATATGTTAGAAATTCCGTGTCTGGGTGTTTTAAGATATTTACAACTTTATAAAATAATAAAAACAAACGCAAATAAGGCTTACCTCAGAGAAGCAGGACCATACCATAAATTCTAATAAAGGTTGGGTTGAAATACCCTCAGTAGTCTGCCATGTGTATAATACAATTCAAATATGTAAATCTTGAGAAGTTTTGAAAACGTCCTTCTACCTGGACTGCCGTGTCCAAACTGAAGCACGGGCTTACCAATATTTTAAAGGTCCAGTGATTTGAGGTATAAAACGGGGTTAAATAAACCCAGTGAAAAATGGAGGCTCCCCAAAGGTGAATACAAATTACTTGCGTGTTCGATTAGAAGATTTTAATGTGACAATCTTAAAACCAAATATTGTTTCCTTTATGGAAGTTATTCAATTAGTTCGCGAACTTTTTGATCACCCCTCGTAGAGCTTGGTTGCTTGATTACCATTAACGTCTTCTTCAAGTAAAATATCCAAATGGGAAACAGATGTGACAGACTATATATATATATATATATCTCTGCAAGTCAAGTTGAAGGCCACAGCAAGTGTTTTCTTCTTTTCACGCATACGATTTTGCATAAATTCTGCTTCATATGAATACAAAAATAGCTCTGCTGATAACGGAGCGCAATTGGTACTCATGGGAATTCCCAATAGATTGTTGGAATACCTGGTCTCCAAAAACCACATAGATAATGTCAATGAGGAACTTTTTGATGTCAGCTTCAGAGCACTCAGTTGTGTGCGCAATCAGAATGTGTTTTAACAAAATAATTTTGCAAATGATCAATGACCAGGAAAGTCAATTCCATTTTTATTGAAGAAAACAGCTGTCAATGATTTCAAGAAGCCTGTACTTTAATTTATCGTGGGGAATGGTTGTGTATTAAGCTGAAATGTCGGAAGTTTTTAAGCTGATGATTTTGGTGAAATCTTGTGATTTCAAATTGTCCAAAAGTTCTTTGGAATTTTTGAATATCCACATCTGATTCACACCATTTCTTGAATATATTGTTGCACAGTACCTTTGAAGTTTTTCCTTCACTACTGTTGATATCTTAGTGAGGAGTAAAGAAAGAGGCTTGGTTGAAGATTTACTGGAACCTGCAATGTATCTTTGTTTGTAAGGATCCTTATGAAGTTTTGGAATCCAGTATATAAATGGTAGTGCAGATTCATTTCGGTTCTTTGGAATTATAAAAATATTCAAAACTGACATATGATTATGTAGAATTTCTTCCATGGAAAGGGAACTATGAGTATAGGTTGGATTACCACTGGTAGAATTTAATCCAAGTTCTTCTTAAATATAATTTATATAATGAGCCTTACAAACGAAGACAATGTTGTTACATGAATCTGCTTTGTCAGCAGGGACCAGTACGTACTGATCATGTAATCTAATTCTTTTTTCACTTCTGGATTATCGAATACAGAAGGATATATGATTTTCAAATTGCCCCTCATCTTTTAATTAGCGATTTTAACATGGATCTAATACATTATAGAGGTATCCCCTAAACAAGTAACATACATTGTATAGGTTTCTTGGGCAGTAGCTGTTCCATAAATGATCGAACATCATACCGTTACCGAGGATATTTTTCCCCAAAAGCTACAATATGACAATATTATTTCCCCTTGCTAACAACCATGAAAAGTGTTTAAATATATGACCATAACTACAGATAGGAACAGAATATAAACTACAAATTTGTTTGTCATGTATAGTAACATGTTTTGCACTTAAATTAAGAATAGGGGGATACACTTGCTGCAAGTTTAATTCATTTCTTTAAAATAATGCTAGTCAGGGTATGGAAAAGTGGAAGAAATATGCCTGTAAATGAAGTACTTGTACTCTAGGAAGTATCTTTGTTTTTTAGCTTCCGAAACCTGTCCTACAGGAGCTTGGAGTGGACAAAAACAAAGAGATCCGAGAATTGGTGAAAGATATCACCGACGACATTCAGCACCAAGTGAGGCACGAACAGTAGCGAAGCACCGACACGAAACTTTATTTGTTATATACATAGTTTAATGATTTAATGAAACACTTCGATATAATGTAATTCATAATCTGAATTTGTAGTTTATATATATAACTTAAAGATGAGCTTTTTTTGTGTGTTAAACATGTTATAATTGATTTGATTGACGTTCAATACAAATGTTCTGTACTTGCTTTCTTCTATTTCACTTTTATGTTCGTCCACGTCACACTTCACGTTTTTTAAATTGATATTTAATTATTTATCTATATTACATTCAATTTCTTAACTTCATAGATTATTAACTCTGCATTCTTTTTGTTTGTGCTGGACTTTTTAGCCCACCTGAGCTGCAAATTAGCTGAGAGATATAAACCTCGTGTGCAGGTGATTTTTTGGCTGCATAAGTAAGGAATGCTTACAACTAATAAGTTTGTCATCACGTTTATCATAGAGCTTGGTTGTTAGATTACCATTAACGTCTTTTTCAAGCAAAATATCCAAATATGAAAGAGATGTGTCAGACTCTGTGGTATCTTTTATCTCAGTCTCACCAGGATATATCTTTTCGACATAATTAATTGACGTCGTTGATATGTCTAAATGTCGAGTTGATGGAAACGGCAGTGTTTTCTTTTCACTTGTTTTCTCTAAAATTGTAAGAATTTGGACAAATTCTGCTTCATATGAATACAGAAATAACTCTTCTTATAACAGGACGCATTGGTACCCAATGGAATTCCAATAGATTTTTGAAAGACCTGGTCTTCAAAAACCACATAAATATTGTCAATCAGTACTGAAGCATCTCTTTAATATCAAATTCAGAGAAATTGCATGTAAACGTACGTACAATCATAATATTATTTTTAAACAAATAATTGCAAATGACCAAGGTAAGTATATTTATTTACCAGTTTCATTTTTATTTTTATATCAGAAAGCCTACACTTTAATATATCGTGGGGAATTGTTGTAAATAAAGTAATGTTTATGCTGTTGATTGTGGTAAAATTTTATGATTTCAAATTGTCCAAAATTTCTTTGGAATTTTTAAGTATTCACATCTGATTTACACCACTTCTTAAATATATTGTTGAACAGTACTCTTGGAATTTCTCCTTAACTGTTTATATTTTTGTGAGGAGTAGGAGGTTTGGTAGAACATTTACTGGAACCCACCATGTATCTTTGTTGTTTACGAATCCTTATGAAGTTTCGGTATCCAATATAGATATGGAAATTCAAATTCATATTGCTTTTTTGAAAATATTCGAAACTGACTGATTTTTAAGAATTCTCTTCATTAAGGGCGCTATGAGTAAAGGTTGGATTACCACTTGTAGAATTAAATCTAAGTAATAAAATAAATAATAATAATAATAATAATAATAATGATAATACTTTATTTAAAGAAGGTAACCTGATTAGTGCAAGCACTATTCTTACCCAGGGCCTTCTGACAATAAACAATATAAAAATACATAGTTATACACATACAGACATATTATAAATATATACATAAATATACAAAAACAAAAAAAAACATGAATAACAAATTATTTCGACATTGTTTCACATAATGTTTTACTTGTCTCTTGAAAGTATTAAGAGTTGGTGACATTTTTATGTGCACCGGTAAAGCATTCCATAAAATGGCACCAGAGAACTGGAAGGAATTTTCAAAAAGTTTGCATTTATGAATTGGCACACACAAATCAACATTGGATTCAGATCGAAGAGTATATTGGTTATTAATTTGAAATTTAAACATTTCATGTAAATAAGTAGGACAATAATTAAAGAGGGATTTATATAACAATACATATTTATTTACAGTAAGCTGTTCATAAACAGTAAGCCAATCAAGTTCATCAAAAAGGGGTCGTGAGGGTGCATCAGGGGGGGCATCTAAAATATACCTTGCAGCACGTTTTTGAAGTTTATGAACCCTGTCAAGATTTGATCTGGATGTATTTCCCCAAATTGTTAGGCAGTAATAAATGGTAGGCATGATGTATGCATTATAAAACAACTTGCGTGTTTGAAGAGGAAGATACTTTTTAATTCTACGGAGTGCAGGAATTTTACGTGACAGAGTTTTACACACATGGTCGATATGTACATTGTACTGTAAAGAATTATCTAGATATACCCCAAGAATTTTTTCATATGTTACATTGTCTAATTTCTGGTTCGAAACATATAAAGGAAAATCATGATCTAAGAATTTTGATCTCTTCTGATGTGTCCCTATTAACATGCATTTAGTTTTTGAGGCATTAAGTATCATTTGATTTTGAGTGCACCATTTTTCTATACAAGCAATATCCATTGATAATGAATTTACAACAGATTGTGAATCTTTGCCGGGGACATGTAAAGTGGCATCATCGGCAAACAAATCTATGTTTGAATTTTTGATATAAAGTGGAAGATCATTAATGTACAGTAAAAACAGAAGAGGTCCTAGTATAGACCCCTGTGGAACTCCCGCTGTGACTTGCTGATAAGATGATTTTTTGTTAGACAGATGGACACTTTGAAATCTGTCACTTAAATATGATCGAAACCAATGTAAAGTTATTTCATTAAAATTATAGCACTGTAGCTTTTTAAGAAGAATTTCATGATTTACTAGGTCAAATGCCTTACTGAAGTCGAGAAAGACAGTACCAACAAGTTTGCCTTGGTCCATTTCATATAACCATTTATCTGTAATTTTTGTAAGGGCTGTTTGACATGAGTGCAATTCTCTGAAACCTGATTGAGATTCTATTAAAAGATTCTATTAAAATCTGTCACTTAAATATGATCGAAACCAATGTAAAGTTATTTCATTAAAATTATAGCACTGTAGCTTTTTAAGAAGAATTTCATGATTTACTAGGTCAAATGCCTTACTGAAGTCGAGAAAGACAGTACCAACAAGTTTGCCTTGGTCCATTTCATATAACCATTTATCTGTAATTTTTGTAAGGGCTGTTTGACATGAGTGCAATTCTCTGAAACCTGATTGAGATTCTATTAAAAGATCAAAGTCTGATAATAGCAATCGTACATATTTTGCCACATGTTTTTCTATAATTTTTGATAATGTCGGTAAAATAGAAATGGGTCTGTAGTTATTTGGATCTAGCTTGTTTCCCTTTTTATAAATAGGTGTAACTTTGGCAAGTTTAAATCTTTTCGGGAAAATACCTGATGTAATATACTAGCATTTATTATTTGGGTTACAGGTTTATGTATTATTTGTGCAGTAAGTTTTAATAAACGTGGACCGATGGTATCTACACCTGATGATTTATTAACGTCTAGCTTGTTTAGTAAGGAAAGCACTTCATCAGGACTAATAAGCGGGATACAAAACATTTCTGTTCCCAATTTAGACTGTACAAAATTTGAAAGGCCATCGAAATCACACTCTTCTTTATTTACTCCTTCAAGGAGTTTAGCAGAGACATTTGAGAAATGAGAATTAAATATCTCTGCAATTTCTTGTGTATCCTCTGTTACATTATTACATAGGCAATTTAGCCACATATGCATTGCCTTTCATATGAGAATCATATGTGGATCATATGAGAATCATATGTATATACAATCATATGAGAATCATATGTGGCAAATCATATGAGAATCATATGATTACACATATGTAAATCATATGAAGTAATATACATATGATTCTCATATGAAAGATCCTGCATATCCTGCATATGAGAATCATATGAATATTCTGACAATAATCATATGAGAATCATATGAAACTGATCATATGAGAATCATATGAAACAATGTTCACTAATTTGTCCTTGTTATACTCAGGTAAAATTCATACAAATGTTTTGACTGTGATCATATGAGAATCATATGAAACGGTGATCATATGAGAATCATATGAAACGGTGATCATATGAGAATCATATGAAACAGTGTTCACTTATCTGTCCTTGTTATACTGAAGTAAAATTGCAATTTCAATAATATATATCAAAAGATAAATTTAAATCTACATTAATTCAAAAGAAATTTGTTAGTAATTAATTATATGTAAAGTTCTACTCTGTTTACCCTACCCCCCACCCCTACCCCCCTTTCCTTCTAAAAAAAAAACCTTTCACATTTTTTTTTCTATTATAATGTATTTCCCAGACAAAATAGATAAAGAATAAATTAATTTGCTTTTCATTTTAAATCTTTTGGGTTTGGCTAAGTAAAATTAAAATAATTCCGTATTTTTCTCCGGGCCGGTTTTGTCTTTTATCGGATGAAAATATACGTCATTTTTGACGTCACTGCTGCAGCAGACGTGTTGGGTGTTTGGAAAAGGCAAGTGATCTCCTAACAATATTATTTTAAAAACTTTTGATTCATATTGTTTAAATATAATTTCATTATGGTTATAGGTGCGTATGAACTTATCACTTGCATCATGCATGTAATTGTTAAATCAATGCATTTCGTAAACCTAACGTTCGTGATCTGTAAGTAAGTTTGAATAAAATTTGTTTCTGAATGAATGTAAACATTACATGTTAGGCTAAAGGCATTACTACTACGTACTGATATGAAAGTGAAAGTAGAAACCTTTTTTAAGCGCTAAGCGCAGCGCAAAGCGCTTTCTGTCAGCGTAAATCTACTTCCGTTCGCGATCCAGCGCCACTAAGCAAGTTAGATAACTCCTCTGGTTTTTCTAAAAATATGCAACTGGAAATCCCCGACTCTCTTCCGGCTATCTAGTTCTGAGTTACGTGCAGTTCTAATAATAGTAGTTAATTAGTAGGTAAACATATGCATGTATATGTATGAAACCCGACCGTTAGTAGATAAGGGCAGTTCTTGTCATGCTTATCTCTACATTGTAGTTCATTTTAAATCGTGTCGGATCTCATCACATGTGTACCATGTAGCTAACAATTGCTGATCTATGGCGCAAAAACGATGTAATATATGTCATGTACATTTAATGTAGTGATCAAATAAGTACATATTTTTTAAACTGAGATGATATTTTGATAAGTATTTAAAACTCGAACTGGAATTGAGTTATTTAGTAGAAAATTTCGCATAAAATTGATTTAAATTGTGCTTACATCTGTACATTCTATGTAACATATATCCATATAAACTATTATTTCTTCTTCTACGCGTAAAAGCTAATTTCAAGCAATGTAACTATAAAAGCAAGTCTTCCTACGATCACCCTTACACCATGCAGAGAGCTATCAAATAATGAATGAATGTGATTCTCGCATCTCAGTATCAAACTTACTAACAGACTGGAATGCATTCAAGGGCTGTCTACACTTTGTTTTGTACTCTATACTTGTAATATGGGTAAACACTATGATGTAAATAATTCGCAGTGAAAGGCAGTTTTCGGCTGTAGGTACATGTAGGACACGTGGTGGCTGTGTTTTCAAAGAATCCCCTCAAATATGAAAACTAATTTCTCAGAATAATGTGCTTCAATTAAAATTGTGTTCGCAGTGCGCAAGATACGGAGAAAAATGAGGAAAAAGAAACCTTTAATTAAACTTTCTTAGCAATGGACAGGAATAGCGCCGATGAAATTGTAAGCAAATAGTGTACCCGGTGATACTTGTAATTAATAGGAAACTAGGATTTAATAGTCTATGTAAAAATGTGGGTGTGTTGCCGATTTGACTGCTAAGCAACTTAATGAGGAATGCATAAAAACAGAATAAAACAATGTTGTATACTTTCATGAGGATTTATTAATACTTGGGATTAATATACCGTATTTTTTTCCCGGGCTATTGTCATGGATATAGTAGAAAATGACCGGCAATTATTTTCAGTATTCCTTTTCAATTTACAAAACAGCGTTATGGATGTTTTTCTCCCTCTAAAGACGTTTTTGTGTCGTAGTTAAAAGTATATACATGTAATTGTGTAAAGCATCAAACGTCCTTAAAAAAAAACTCAAGCATTGTAAAGTAATTCAATAATAGTCCAAGAATACAGTGTACTTTAAGGGGTTTAATAATGATTTTTAATCCAAACAAGAAAATCACGAAATTTTTAATTTTAAAAAATACATTTATAAATCAGATACGCATATAATGTGAGATCAACAGAAAAGACAATTTTTGTTGCAAATACATTATAAATCATGTATATAAAAATCAGAGATAAAAGGATAGAACCGAATGTTTTATCATCAAACGAAAAAGACAAATATAATATCTTTATGCTAAAAAAAGGACATTAACTAGATACGCATGCTCATTTTATTGACATAGAGTTTTTTTTTGTCACATTACGTTGTTACAAACATGATGCCGATTATAAGTATGCTGCAAAGGGCGATGAATATGAAAGTGTTAAAATGTATAATTCACAGCTGTAGCATGAAGGATATGGAGATAACGAGCAGTATTCAGTAACAAAGTTCATAAAACAATACAAAATAGAAGCACAGCAAACACGGACCTCTAAAACATTAGAGGTAGGATCAAAATAAAATGTTATGTATATCCATCCCCCTTCCAATAAATTTCGATTTATACGCAAATTTACCTCTTATAGACTCCTATTATGCGACGGAGAAACAAAATATGTTTTTTTAATAGTTTTGAGAAATTCAGTGCTGTTTGGACTAAATATGTCATCTATTTTGTATATTTTTTTAAGAAATGGTGAAAACTTTTCTTGCAATTTCATGTATGTAAAATTGATTGATCTTTTGACAGAAGAAAATGTCAAATACTTGAAATAAAAAAGCATAAGACAATGTTAAATTTCATACCCCAACGGGAAGACTCACATGTTTGATTATGTATCAAACAACTGTTCTCGCCTTAGTGCAGCTGCACTCTCAAGATATTGCTTAAATTCCAATACAACAGGCCATTTAAATTAAATAAAATCTTATGAATTTCAGATTTCAATATGCTTAGCGCTTCCCAGTACTTTCAGTACTTTGATTGTCAGTTGGTGTTATGTATGTTGAGATCGTTATCAAGTCCGGATTCCTTCTTCAACTTAATGACAAATGTTTGTTTTTATGGCCTATAGATGCATTCGGCAACTTGAATTCAGTGTCACAGTGCTGTTTTTTTTTCAGTTCAAAGAGCCCGAAGCTGATAAGACTGGCGATTGATCCTGAAGCTGATTTGACAGACGATTGCATCATCACAATATTGAAGGTAAAAATAAATACTTGCAATAACAGATCAAAGTATCTGTAATGTCTCTTTATGACAAAATATTTCTTTATTATTTTTTTTTGTTCTTTCATAATTCTACATTGTTTGCATGGCTTTATCAAAAATAAATTCAACTCAACTCAATACTCTAGAAATTTTATTCTACATTATAATTTTAACCCAGTGCACTTAAAATATGCAAAGTATGAATAGAATTTGCTGGCTGTAAAGGCTATGAAACTATATAGTATACAATAACTTTTTGGGGAGAGGGGGGATAAATTGGATTTTTGAATTTCAACTAAAAATTTATAACAGTGACATCCAACTTTAAAAGTATAAATACATGTGTATGTGTGTTGAAAGAACATCAGCTAGCTAATCCATTGAATATTTACATCTATGTATTCATTGACTGACAATTATTTTTTCCCCCCCAACACTAGTGAATGGTGCGCGTGCCTATAGTTTCGGGTTAAATGTTAGATATATATAAAACTATAGAAAACCTACAAACTTGTACTCTCTCTTTTTAATAGTTTAAGTTTTAATTGAATGTATTCTTGGAAAATATCTACTGTGTTTGACTGTGAGTATTTGTCTTACAGGTTCAATATACAGTCAGCCTCTCATAAGATAAAGAACAAATCCCAAGATCCAAGGCTTGCTTCAAAGTTAAGGTAACTACACACTGTTAAATAATATACATTTATCCACTGGTTGTGAGTGGGATAGCTTTTTAGCTCACCTGAGCCGAAGGCTCAAGTGAGCTTTTCTGATCAAAATTTGTCCGTCGTCTGTCGTTGTCGGCGTAAACTTTTCACATTTTCATCTTCTTCTCAAGAACCACTGGGCCAATTTCAACCAAACTTGGCACAAAGTATCCTTGGGTAAAGGGGATTCAAGTTTGTTCAAATGAAGGGCCACACCCTTTTCCAAGGGGAGATAATCATGAATTTGTTAAAAATTAATGGCATTTTTAAAAAATCTTCTTCTCCAGAACCGCTGAGCCAGGAAAGATGAAACGCATGTGGAAGCATCCTCAGGTAGTGTAGATTCAAGTTTGTTCAAATCATGACCCCCGGGGCAAGGGTGGGGCCAAAATGGCCGACCAAAGTTTATCATCCTCAGGTAGTGTAGATTCTAGTTTGTTCAAATGATGAACGCCTGGAGGGGGGGGGGGGGGGGGGAGGAGTGAATTCAAGCCCGATGTGCTCAGGTGAGCGCTGTGGCCCCTGGGCCTCTTGTTTATCAAACCCGCAACAGAGAACTATTCCCCGAGGGCTTGCCCGAGGGGAATAGTTCCTGTCAAGGGTTTGATAAAAGAGCTATCCAACTCACAACCAGTGGATAAGCATTTTATTATACTGATGTGTCACAGGGTGACAATTACTTGTCTTTATTTTATTTAGTATAATTATTTAGTACAGCTGGTATAGTAAGTCAGTATAGTAGATAGCTGTAGTAAATTCCTTCATTCATTCATTCATACCTGGTCATTCATTGTCATCGTGTTTGTATTGTATTCTGGTTTGTCCGGTGTTCCGTGTCACGTGAGTGTTTGGTTGTCACGTGATTGTCTTGTGGTTTATTTTTATCCTAGGTGTGAGTTGTAAAACCAGTATGTATGGGGTGTGGTAGTTATGTACGCATGTGTGAGTCCTGGTATATATACTTATGCACGGACTATTCCTTTTTAAGCGCTAAGCGCAGCGCACAGCGCTTTCTGTCAGCGTAAATCTACTTCCGTTCTGGATCCAGCGCCACTATAAGCAAGTTAGATAACTCCACTTGTTATTCTAAAAATATGCAACTGGAAATCCCTGACTCTCTTTCTGCTATTCTAGTGTAATGCTGCGTTACGTGCATTTCTAATAATAGAAGGTAATTAGTAAGGTTTAAGGATGTTCCACAGTTAGAAGATAAGAGCAGTTCTTATCATGCTCTTCTGTATACATTGTAGTTCATTTAAATCATGTCGGCACACATTAATTTGGTACCTCGTAGCTTACAATTGCTGCCTCTTTGGCGCAATTACTTAATTTTAGAACCTGTATATTATTTATTATGTACATTGAATATTCATACGTACCCGGTACATGATTTAAAACTCAGATAGGATTTTGATAAAGTTTTAAATCTCAAACTGGAAGTGAGTTGTTCAATAAAAGAAATCACATAAAATTGATTTACAATGTACTACTTACATAATATGGTACGTGCTATATATCCATATAAACTATAATTATTTTGTTTTCTTCTAAACAATTATTTCAGGCAATGTAACTAAAACAAGCCTTTCTATTAACATCTTGCACCATGCTGAGATTTATCAGTGAAGTTTATTTTCGCATCTAAGTGTCAATTAGTAACAGACTGGAATGCATTCAAGGACGGTCTTTTTTAATGTCTATACTTGTGTTGTACATAATTCGAAAGGAAGGACAGTTTGTGGCTGTACAGACATGTAGAGCATGTAGTGGATGTGTTTTCAACGAATCCACTCAAATAGTAAAACTTATTTCTCGGAATACATGTATTGTGCTCTAAAATTGTGCGTGTAGTGTGCAGGATATGGCGAAACATGCTAAAACGTTAATTAACGTTCTTCGCTATGGACAGAAATAGGGCTGATGAAATGTTAAGCAAACGGTGTAATACTTGAAGTAGGGAACTAGGATTAAATAGTTTATGTAAAGATGTGTCTCAGCTGTGTTGCCGATTCTCAATGAAGACTAAATAAAAACAGAATAAAATAATGTTGTATACCTTCATGAAGATTTATTAATACTTGAGATTAATACTGTATTTTCTTTCTTGGACTCTTGAATTATTAATCATAGAAATAGCAGAAATATTATGAGCAATTATTTTCAGTATTCCTTTTTTGTTTTAACTAGCACAAAAATGTCGTAGATATGTTTTTCCTCTCAACATGTTTTGCATGGTAGTGAAGATCATACATACACAAGTAAAGAATGGTGAAATGCACCAGGCATCCGCAAAAAATACTGAAGCATTTTTAATTATTTCAACAATAGTCAAAAATACTTTTGGTTGGTTAACGTATGACGGGTTTGACGTATTTTTAATCCAAAGAAGAAAAGTGTAAAATTTTTATTGCAAAAACGTATCATTTACTAATGAGTGACACATATTGTATATCAACACAAATTTTACTGCAAATACATGTACACTGTAAATAAAATATTTGAATATCAGAGATTGCATGATAGCATCAAAAGATAAATATAATATCCTTATACTAAAATTTCTATATTATCTCTGACATAAAGTGCGTTAATTCTACGGATGTTAATTTCATTTACATATGACGTTGTTACAAACATGATGCCAATCTTCAATTTGGTAAACTTGTAAACGCAGAATGAATTTGTTATTAAATATGATCACCAGAAGATTTTATCTTTCAGTGTTGCAAGTAAATGAGAGGAATTTTAGCGACATTTTCAAGTGTTAACATTTTTTTTTCAAATACAATGTATACATTTTCCAGCAAAAGTATTGTCTTCTGACAGTATAGCTATATGTACATTTAGAGTTTAAATTTGATAGGGAAACTCGATTACCATCTCGAAAGAAAATAATTTTACACGCAAAAATATTTTCTTGCAATTTCTTGTACAGTACTGTAAGTAAAATAGATTGATCTTTTGACATACGAAGATAATGTATGATGTTTGAAAAAAAAAGCATGAGGCAATGCTGAATTTCCTATCCCAACGGGGTTCACATATTCAGGACTCACATACTTTTTGACAACTGTGCTCGACCTAGCGCTATCGCACTGTCAAAATATCGCTTAGAATTCAATACAACAGGACATTTTAAATTAAAATAATTCTGACGAATTCCAAATCAATATGCTTAGCGCTTCCCAGTACTTTCAGTACTTTGATTAATATTGACGATACATTGACGATAGTTTGGATGTTCTCCTGCGAGAAATCCACGTGAGCAGTTTGTCTAAGATATTCCTTACGGAATCTTAGTGCCTTAATTGATGTGACTGGTAAGAATTAATATTAAGTCTTATTCTTATTTTAAACTGTTCTAATTAAATATATATTAGTGTGTGTGAATTTGTACGAGTGTGTCATTTTCATTGCAGGTCACCTTCATTCGTTTGTTCGTTTATACTTTATTTCATCGTACCTGCAGAAATTGTCATCTAATAAATATATGAACATCCATTGAGGAATATTGTGTTGACATTATTATTCCCTGAGATTGGGAGACCCGTGACAATGGCGCCCAACGCTGGTTTAACTTAGGAACCAGGCTGAATCCTAAGAAGAATGTCTTAGAACTGTTAAAGGTGACCAGGCCATTTCTACAAGATTTTATACGAACTACAAGTAAGCGGTTTTCAGAGAACAAGTGAAGTGCTTTTGTGTTATGAAAATTTGTGAAAATTTATCTTCAGTGTGCATATATGAAACAGAGCTCTATGTGATATCCATTCAATCCTGAGAAATTCAGCGCTGGAAACACTGAACACCTGTGTCGGCAGTTACGAGCTACACAGGGACTACTTTTACACTGAGCGCTTCGAGTAAGCAGTGTGACGTCACAACCATTCATGGATACCTCATGTGGCCGAGACGAGAGAAGTACCAAGGACAGGATTGGTTTCCATTTTTACATCAAGACCTATGGAACTGGTTTGTATGGACTTTCTGACTCTTGAGAAGTCTAAAGGTGGGTATGAGAACATACTAGTCATTACTGACCACTTTACGAGGTATGCGGTGGCTGTTCCGACCAGGAACCAATTAGCAGTCTAGACGAACTCCAAAAACGGCATGAACTCCAAAAAAGAAGTCTTTGGCTCCGTCATGCATTGCGGCAAAATGGCTTCCGATGTAAACAAACGATGGATTGTCGTTCGCTTTCTCCACAAATACGACCGAATAATGGTCGAATTAGTAAACTGTGACTGGATTTTAATTTTTGTTGAATAAATAATTGCACTTATTAAATTATTTAGTGGTTATTGACTTATTTATCGCTCTGTATTCTTGCATAATAGTGATATGGGATATAGGACATCGGATTCAATAAAGTCGGTAAGAATTAATTTCCTAACTTAATTTATTGTCCCCTTGATTTAAATTTTATGCCATTCCTACTATAAAGATGCTTAAATTTTACTTCTTAGACACTTAGATCGTATTTATTTTATGAAAAACCGCACAATTTTCGCGGCGGAGCAGAGATATTAACAGGTTCGTTTTGAGAAGACTTTTTTAACCGTAATTTTAAAAGAATGGTTTTTTAAAAGTTCTTAAACTGATAGATTATAATTCTAAAAATGTTTTCAGGATTATATCTGTTCATATGTGATAACATTAGGTAAATAGCGATGGTGATAATTCAGATGTCATACGGGATTATATGACGAAATAATATTACAAATGCATGGGTATAACATTCAGTCAATGATTAACAGTTACATCATATATATTATATTGTTCAATTTAATATATTTTCCCTTTTATCATATATTTAATTCCCAAACGTTTATTTTTCTTTGTAATTGATCTAACTTGAAACGTGAACTTTTTTCAAAAAAGCAACCGAACAGAGGAAATGTGGAAACTGAATGGATTATCATGTAAGTGTTACCTGATCGACTCTTATTTATGATTAAAACCATCAATTCATTACTTTTTTAATTATTGGTAAGATGTATTTACAATGCAGTTGCTCATTGCTGCTCTTAACATGCTGAAATTCATTCGTACACGAGAGACATGAGAGACAGAGGAAATTCGAACAACTGAAAATTCATCAGCTTCCCTTACTTACAAAAAAACTTCTAAAATCAGTAAAAGTAGTTCTAAAATGACTAACTTATAGGGATGGGTATCGCCAAAAATTTCGTATCGCGATATATCACGATTTTTTCCCACAATATCACGATAATATCATGATATTTTTAAAAGCAGTTTTTACAATGATTTTATAAGAAAAGTCATTATTTTTCTAAAAAATATGCTAGAAAAACAAAATTTTACGTTCTTGAATTTTTTATGTATATAAAATCAATTATGTTTGGACGGTAAGATGTCGTTCTTTTCACTTTTTACAACATTTTTTATACTTTCTGCAATTGTAATTTGAAAGATTGAACAAATAGATGAATAATTTCTGGACTTTATAATATGTACCTAAAAACCGGTATTTAGGTCTCCGTATCACGATACGTATCACGCAACAAAAAATCGCGATATACCGGTATACCGATAAAATCGCACATCCCTACTAACTTAGTCACTGCAATCAAATTATCAACCACAGAGATGTTTTCATAAGATTAAGATTGTTTAATTTGTGTTTTGTATCCTACTTGTACGAGGTCTGGCTGAACCTCGAAGTTGGTCAACTTTGACTTGAAATTAAAAACTTTTTGCACATGAAATCAAAATTCTAACAAATACGTTCTATAAAACCATTTATTATTAATCATTTCTGAGAACTTACATCATTGTAAGGTAATCCAATTTTTTGCAAAAGCACTTTTTATAAGAGCCCACTTTTCACGACTTTTCACTATGTTTTGGTATAACTGAGCATGCGCGGGACTCGTTTTTTGGAGTCTTTTCTGGACTGAAATTCTCACTTCCGTTAACGCCGTTTTTGGAGTTCGTCTAGACTGATTAGCATCTACTACGGCTAAGGTACTTTACGAACATTTCATCTGCCATTACAGTTTCCCTGAGCGTATACATTCGGACCAGGGTAGGAACTTTGAAAGTTCGGTTATCAAGGAACTCTGTAAGATTGCTGGAGTAAAGAAGAGCAGAACAACTCCATACCACCCTATGGGAAATGGGCAAGTTGAAAGGTTCAACCAGACATTGCTGAAGATGTTAGGGACGTTAGACAGTGAACAGAAGCACGATTGGAAAACTTACGTTTTACCTTTAGTCAACGCCTACAATTCAACAAAACATGAGACAACGGGATTCTCGCCGCATTACCTGATGTTTGGGTGGAACCCTAGATTAGCGATCGATGCATATCTTGGATTGGAAGAAACAACACAAAAGACCAGAAGTAGGGAGAATTATGCACAGAAGCTGAAGAAAAGATTAAACTATGCATACAAGATGGCCAGAGGTAACATTGGTAGAAACAATGTAAGGTATAAACAAGGTTATGACAGGCAGGTCCGTTTTGAAAAATTAGAAGTTGGAGATAGGGTTTTGGTAAGAACATTAGTATTTTCTGGTAGATCAAAATTAGCTGATAAGTGGGAGAGAGATCCCTACATAGTAATAGAACAGCCTGTTTCAAACATCCCAGTCTATAGAGTCAAAAATGAGATATCAGGAAAAATTAGAACATTACATAGGAATCTTTTATTACCTTTTATGTGCATTACAAAATCTTCGAATTTAGATCAACATTCAGATTACAGGGTCCCGAACGCAGTACCAGACCAGGAAGTTGCAGAATCAGAGACAGAGTCCGAATCTGAGGATGAGGAAGTTTTGGTAAGGCATAAAAGAGTCAAACCTAAACAGTATATATCTAGTGTTTCAGATAGGTCAAGGTCATCCAAGTCACTATCAAATAGAGAAGCATCGACTAGAGAAAATACAACACTGAACCGCACAGAGCCATCAACTAGGGAGACTTCAACAAGCGAAAGTATAAAGTTAACCCGCATGGAACCATCTATTCCAGCTAATGTAGTAGCAGAGCCCCGCAGGTCTGCCAGAACCAAGAAAGTACCAGATAGGTATGGTTCCTGGGTGTCTCCCATAGAGACACAAGTGTGGTATGTATAAATGGGGAGAACGTCACAGGTAATCAGGATGTGTGTATATGGATTTAATATGTTGTTTTTATGTTATGTTTTTATTTCATCTTGGATAGAACTACTATGATTTAACTTAAGAATTCACTTACAGTGACTTAGTTAATTATGTGTGGAGTGTATTGTAGTTCATAATTTTATGATTAGTCATTAAGTCTTATTATTTGATAGTTACTTAGTTTTGATAAGACTTAAGTTAGTGTAGATAAGTTTAGTAGTAGAGTATTCTCTTTAAGAAATGTCAGGAGACATTTTATTAAAGAGGGGGAGAATGTCACAGGGTGACAATTACTTGTCTTTATTTTATTTAGTATAATTATTTAGTACAGCTGGTATAGTAAGTCAGTATAGTAGATAGCTGTAGTAAATTCCTTCATTCATTCATTCATATCTGGTCATTCATTGTCATCGTGTTTGTATTGTATTCTGGTTTGTCCGGTGTTCCGTGTCACGTGAGTGTTTGGTTGTCACGTGATTGTCTTGTGGTTTATTTTTATCCTAGGTGTGAGTTGTAAAACCAGTATGTATGGGGTGTGGTAGTTATGTACGCATGTGTGAGTCCTGGTATATATACTTATGCACGGACTATTCCTTTTTAATATTGACGATACATTGACGATAGTTTGGATGTTCTCCTGCGAGAAATCCACGTGAGCAGTTTGTCTAAGATATTCCTTACGGAATCTTAGTGCCTTAATTGATGTGACTGGTAAGAATTAATATTAAGTCTTATTCTTATTTTAAACTGTTCTAATTAAATATATATTAGTGTGTGTGAATTTGTACGAGTGTGTCATTTTCATTGCAGGTCACCTTCATTCGTTTGTTCGTTTATACTTTTATTTCATCGTACCTGCAGAAATTGTCATCTAATAAATATATGAACATCCATTGAGGAATATTGTGTTGACATTATTATTCCCTGAGATTGGGAGACCCGTGACAGATGTATAATTCAATTTCTGAGGTTTGAATTTCTTTGGAGTAAGATAATTCTGCAAGAATAATCGGAAATTCTGATGACGTCACAATGCTACTGACGTCATTATGACATCATTAGTTTAAAGATTTATCGCTGGAAATCAAAATTGGCGGCAACAATTGCATGAAAATTTTCCGAGGGTGGATAGCAAAAACTATACCCCAGGGTATAGTTTTGCTATGCGTAGACTATAAAGGATAGTTATTTTACCCTCAGAACTTTATATAGGAAACATTTTAACAGAAGTATAATAAACTTTGTTATAGTCTTCCCAAAAGTTTGGGATATCTTGGAATCACAATGTCTGTTTTTCTGCCTGTCTACTTGTCTGTAGTATTTTTTGTCCAAAAATAATATACATGTATTTGTATCAGAATCTTCTTAATTTTTTGACAATCTGAATAAATATATACTGTTTGAACATTCCAAATTTAATTGTCAAAATAACAAAAAATTGCTTTTTATGATTTTATTATGAAGCATATCTTTCAAAAGTGTAATTGTTTTGCAAATTACATCATAGGATTCCTCAAAACACCTAGTATAACATATATAACGTTAGTTTTATCTTGTATCATATCTGTGTCAGTGAATTGGGCATACATTTGTTTGCTGATTATACCTAAGTAACTTTTATAACTCATAGAATTTAAGAATTATTTTATTTTTACTTTTGAAATTTTTGTAGAGACCATTCTGTGCCACAAAGAAATTGTTCAGGAAGAGGAGAAGTGGTGGATATTCATTTTTGGTACGGTACAGTTCAAACAGATTTTCAAAATGGTCATGGAAGATCAAAGGGAGGACAACTGAAAAAACTGAAAGATACAGAAGGAAAAAGAACAAGGAAATATATGGAATAATCATGAAATGGGGAGGATGTACACAATCTTGTCTGAATTTGAGCTGTGAAAATTTCCCATATTCTTATTGTATGCTGGAATAATCAATAACTTGATTTTTCATAAATTTTCAATAGAGAATACATGACAAATGTAATTGCTGATTATTTCAATTTTGCTTTGAACACCTTAATGTCATATGGTATTTTTATACATGAACTAATTATGTTATTCATTTGTACATGTACAGTATACATGTTTAACTACTAAATCATTTTGCTGAAATCTTATAATTGTTAGAATATGTTAAATACATGTATCGACAAATGCTACTGACTTGTTTGTATATTTTCTTGTTTAGAATGTACACTGTGAAAAATAAGTTATTTCTCTTGATGAAAATAATTTTATCAAAAAAGTTGTGTAAGCATTTTAAGATATTTTAAAATATTTAACCAATGAAGATAGATCATTGTAATGTAATGAATTTTCATCTAAAGCAGAAATATCTGATTTTTAAATGTGTACAAGAATGTGAAAAATATTGAAAAAAGAACACACAAGTGTTTCATATGATTTACATATGATGTCCTTTTCATATGATTCTCATATGTAAATGGCTTGAAACACACTTAAATCATTCATATGAAAATCATATGTAGTTATTTTCATATGATTCACATATGTGGATCATATGTAAATCATATGATTTGCTTCATATGATTCACATATGATGCCCCTTTTCTATGATTCTCATATGAAACCAATCATATGAGAATCATATGATACACATATGAGAATCATATGTGGCTAAGTTGCCTGTGTATTTTGTTCAAGTGCCGTCGGACTATAATTTTTTGGGGTAGATGCTAATTTGTTTAATGCATCCCACATCTGGCGTGGATTTTTGTTTTGCTCTACAGTTGATTTATAATAATTAATTTTTGCATTTTCAATTAGTGAGGTTACCTTATTTCGCCATAATCTGTAGTTTTCAAAGTCCTTAATTTTATGAAAATTATTGCGCTTGTGCTGTGCTTCAAGAATTTCTTGGGTTAACCATTTTGGTCTTGCATCATACTTCACTCTTTTAGATTTTATTTTTGCATGTTTGTCTAGTATAGCATTAAAAAGGGAATAAAATTTATTTAATGCATCATTAGGATTAGAGAGTGAATCTAAGGATTGGAAATTAACTTTTTCCAAATCTGAGAGAAAGTTTATTTCATTAAACTTTTCGAAGTCTCTATATGTTATCTCTGTGTGCTTATACTTCTTTACATGATCATGTAATTTTCTTGTAAAGCAAATAGGATAGTGGTCAGAGATTGCAATTGGCGGTACTACAGATTCACATATGTTCTCAGGTAGGTTAGTATATACATGATCAATTAGGGTTGAGGAGACATTTGTTATTCTCGTGGGTACATTAATTATATATATCTGTGAAGTCATATTCTTCAAAAGCAGAGGTCCAGTATCTTGGGGGGTCTTTCATCAGGTCAATATTAAAATCACCTGTTAAAATAATTTCAGCATCGTCACAGCAGGATGCACAATTTATCTCCCTTGTTAGACTTTCTACCCAGCAGGTGGTGGCAGATGGGGGCCTATATGCGGTACAATAAAAAATTGGTTTTGAATTTGGGATGTTAATTTCAAGCCATATTGTTTCTATGCCACCTATTTCAAAATCATCTCGACGTTTGAAATGCAAATTATTTGACATATATACAATTATTCCTCCTCCTGATTTCCCTAATCTATCTCTTCTCTCAAAAGTATATCCATCGATATCTAATTCACAATTGTCTGTCTGTTCATTTAAAAAAGTTTCACAGACACCAAATACATCAATAGAATGATAGCCTGATAAAAGAAGCTTAAGTTGGTCAATTTTAGGCGAGATGTGACATATATTTAGATTCCCAAATCGAAGACCTTTTTTGATGAGCCAAAATTAAATGAATATGAATTTGAATTTTTCTTCTGTGGTTTCTCATTGATTTCAGGATTTAGTAAATTAGAATTTCTCTTTGATGAACTGGTAGTTTGGGATGTACATTTATGAATTTTCGTAGGAGATACATTTTTTATAGAACAAATTACATCATTTTCATTATTAGAACGTGTATAGGACTTAAAATCTTTAACTTGACTTGATCTAAGTAATATATTAGTATTGTGTGAATTACAGAGATATGAGCATTTGCATGATATTTCACCACATTTACCACAAAGATTATCTAAAACACTAAACGGATTTGATATCAAGAGGAATGGTTTTTCGGCAATTTCCTCTTTGCCGAATTCCTAATAGGAACAGTGTTTTGCCTTATGTCCCGAAGAGTTGCAGTTCCAGCAAACAATTTTACATCCATGCCTACAATTCCGTGAGGAATGACCATTTTCACCACAATAATAACACATATTCACATTTCCAGTTGCATTTTGTGTATCATTCTGATGGCGGGCTTTGATGACTGGAATGTGCGCATTATAGGATTTCAGTAGTGTAGATGTTCCCTTGTCGGATAAATGAATCCCATCCTTCCAAAACATACCTGATGACTTGAACTTATCTTGTAGAGAAATCATGTTGACACTGTATTCCTCACAGACAAATCTTATTATTTCATTCATGTGGGTAACATCAGCATCTCGTCGTGGTGGTATTTCCGATATGAATATTTCGGTATTTGGGGACTTTCGGTATTTGGGGACGACCCTGTCGTTGGCAGCATCATTACCCCCGGCAAGTAGGATTATTGACCGAAAGGACGATAGGTCGGTTTCCTGGAGAATTCTCCTGATGTCTGACAGCCGAGCCCCTCTGTTTGTTCGGACAGCAACACGCCTCAATAATCCACGGGTTCTTATTCGCTGGAGGATAGAATCACCAATTATCAATACTGACTTTCAAGATGGAACGTCTGACTCCAGTTGTTGGTTCTTGCTGGGTTTATTGTAATTTTTTTGGCTTTTCTGATCAGTTTCTGGGGATGTTGAAGAATCTGTTGTCTCCACTCTAGAACACTGTGTGTGTCTGGTTACACCTTGTAATTTGGAATCCTTTAGGTCCCTTGTGTCAATCGCTTTAGCTTTTGTGACCGGTTCCCTTGTTTGTGTAGTTGCGTTCACAGAATTTGTATTTTTAACTTGTAGAGATTGCAGCTCCAGCTTAAGTCTAGCAACTTCTTCGGTGAGATCAGACACAGTCTTTGTTAGTTTTTGAATAACATCAAAACTACTGCAGTTAAGACATGGCCGAGCTTCCGTTTCTTGCGATTTGCAATGTTTAGGCGTAGACATATTTTGTGGTTCTGGCATTTCTATTCCTTCGATTTTACTGACTTCAGTTATTGGTAGATGATTTATTTGATTAAGGAAATCTCTAAGCCAGCTGAGTCTTTCACTCCCTTGAATGTGGATTGTTTGGGTAGATTTATACAGCGTAGCTGTAACATTACCATTACATGATTTGTAGATGTTTCCATTTTTAAATCCAGTTTTGGCAAACAGTAGATCATTGTTAAGAATGGTCACAATGTCGTCGAATTTATCTTCCTCATAGTTCAGTGTTACACTCTGTTTGTTGAATCTTACTTGTAAGAAATCTGGCACATGGACATCAAGTAATGGATCATCATCAGGTAAAGAATTTGAATTTCCTTGTGAAAATGAAAGTCCAAAGGTATCCAGAATAGATTTAAATAAACCTGTATTTTCGTTCAAATTGATTGACTCCATTATTAATCACATTCAGAAGTACAGGTAATTACTGATAAGGAGGAGCATTCTAAAACACGTCTGGTCACCTCGAGATCTTATCTTAATGACAATGTTGTTACCTGCTTGTCAGCAGGGACCAGTACGTACTGATCATGTAATCTATCTTAATTAAATTCTTTTCTGACTTCTGGATTTTTTAATACATAGTAGGATAGATGGTTTGCATATTGCCCCTCATTCGTTTAATGTGCGAATTTACATCTGAAATTTTGTCAATTCTAAAAAAGAGTCAAGGTCTTTTTCATGTGTGGCCCATGGCCTGGCGTAATCTTCTACAGAATCCATAATATTTATGAAATTACGACGCCAGTTGAAGGATCAGGGTTCCCTGTATTCAGGACCTTGTAAAATTAGTGATCCAAGGTCCTCATTATTAACCATACTTACATCAGTAATAACGTATTCAGCAGGACTTAAGTTATAGAATGAAGAACAACATGAACATGATGGAGGATTATATTTCTGATACTAGTATTCGATATCCAGGCCCTGCAAACTTTTCTTGTAATTAAAAGTTTGGAAGCAGGGGAAGGGAAGTCTGAACTCTTGTTTTTGAAGAAATTCGAAATTTCAAGTGAGTGACTTTATAAGGATATGGAGATAACGAACAGTATTCAATCTCAAAGTCCATTAAACAATACAAAATAGGAGCAGAGCAAACACGGACCTCAGAGGTGGGATCAGGTGCCATGGAGGAGTGAGCATCCCCTGCCGACCGGTCACACCCGCCGTGTGCTCCTTGTCATGATCAGGAAATATCGGAAAAAATCCGTCGTCAATTCAGTGTATAAATAATGGACTAACAATTGGTTTGAAAATCGTCAGTCAGCATTTGACTCAATGATAAATTGTATTTGCTGACAATGTCATTGTATCGACCATAAAACTTACGAAATGATGACTTTAAACGAGACTGCTGATATTCTTGTTTCGTCAACTTGCTCGTCAATATTTTACCTCGTTTTAGAAATTGTTCATTTGTAGAACATGCTCTTGCGTATCGAATAAACTGAAATATATACACTCCGTATGCAGGTGATGAAGGTATATTGCTGCATAAGTAAAGGAAGTTGACGATAGAAAAGTGAAAGTCATCACGTTTATCATATAGCTTGGTTGTTAGATAACAATTAGTGTCTTTCAAGTAAAATATCCAAATATGAAACAGAAGTGTCGGACTCTGTGGTATCTTTTATCTCAAGCTCACCAGGATATATCGTATCGACGTAGGAATGGAAATTACCATTATTAATTTACAATACGTCGTCAATATATCTAAATGTCGAGTTGAAGGCCACAGCAAGTGTTTTCTTATTTTCACGCATAAGATTTAATGGAAAAAATGGCTCAACTAGGATATATGGATAAGTAGTCCCGGTAAAAATATTTTCATACGCCAAATTTGAATTAATGCGCCTTGTTTTATAATCGGATTCTCATCAAATTCGACTTAATGCGCGTTGTTTGATAATAAAAAGGAAATTAGAAGAATTTTTCCAGCAGAAGACGGGCTGACAGGTCGACAAGTTGAGAGGTAGACAGGTCAACGGGTTGACGGGTCGAATGGTTGACAGGTAGACAGGTCGACGGGTTGACAAGTCAACAGGTAGACTGGTTAACGGGTAGACAGGTCGACGGGTAGACAGGTTGACAGGTCGACTGGTTGACATGTTGACAGGTTGACATTTAGACAGATTGGCGGGTAGACTGGTCGACGGGTAGACAGGTAGTGGGTTGCCAGGTCGACGGGTTGACAGGTTGACAGGTCGACTGGTTGACAGGTAGACAGGTCGACGGGTTGACAGGTCGACTGTTGACAGGTCGACGGGTTGACAGGTGGGATAGAGGAATAGTCCTAATCTATCATGTTCGATTACTAGCCCTAATCTCTCAGGTGGGTTCGAGAACTAACCCTAATCTCTCAGGTGGGTTCTGGAACTAACCCTAATTTCTCAGGTGGTTCTGGAACTAACCTTAATCTCTCAGGTGGTTGTGGAACTAACCCTAATTTCTCAGGTGGTTCTGGAACTAACCTTAATCTCTTAATTGGATTCGAGAACTAACCTTAATCTCTCAAGTGCGTTCGAAACTAACCTTAATCTCTCAGGGGGTTCGAGTACTAAACCTAATCTTTCATCTTGGTTTGAATACTAACCCTTATCTCTCAAGTGGATTTGAAAACTAACCCTAATATCTCAGATGGGTTTGAAAATTAAGATGTGTGAACTGTCGACCTGTCAACCTTTGTGATGACATTGCAGGTTAACCAATAAGAGGTGTCAACTGTCGATCTGTCGACCTTTGTGGTGACACTGTTGATTAGTAAGAGGTGTCAACTGTCGACCTGTCGACCATTTTGATGTCAATGTAAGTTTAATGTGGAATTGTCAAACATTTTTTGTAAAGGGGACTTCTTATGGACTATTTTTAAAAGAATTTATTTGAAGAAATAAGGCAAAATATTTCCACTATCTATTATAAAAGGAACTATTTCTTACCAAATTTTAAATTTGAAAGATGTTAATCGGTTTTATGGAACTACTTATCCGTATACCCTAGTTGAACCGAAAAAATTGCAATCAAGACAGTTTGTAATTCAATATACAAAAAAAATCTATGTGTAGTTCAAGTCCAAAAGGGGGTTTGGGAAGTAGAAAAGACGCTAGATTGAATTTCTTAAATTACATTTCAGTTATATATTGAATATAATCAAAGGAATGTTAAATTATACAAAACAAATAAAAAGATAGTTAAGATATTATATAGGACAATATTACATAGAGAACTAACAAAATAAATCCAACACGACAGAATACAAGTACGGTGATCATTGGTTGTATTGAGAGTAATTGTTCTACTTCAGGGGGATCATACTGTGTGAACATGTTGGAACTGCTGATAAATTGCTCTACTTCAGTGGGATCATACTGTGTGAACATGTCGGTCTCACACTGTGTGAACATGTCGGAAGTTCTGATACGTTGTTCTACTTCAGGTGGTTCACACTGTGTAAACATGTCGGCAGTTCTGATAAGTTGTTCTACTTCAGGTGGTTCACATTGTGTGAACTTGTCGGAATTGCTGATGAGTTGTTCTACTTCAGGGGGATCAAACTGTGTGAACATGTCGGCAGTTCTGATAGGTAGTTCTACTTCAGGTGGTTCACATTGTGTGAACTTGTCGGAATTGCTGATGAGTTGTTCTACTTCAGGGGGATCAAACTGTGTGAACATGTCAGAAGTTCTGATACGTTGTTCTACTTCATGAGGATCACACTGTGTGAACATGTCGGTCTCACACTGTGTGAACATGTCGGAAGTTCTGATACGTTGTTCTACTTCAGGTGGTTCACACTGTGTAAACATGTCGGAATTGCTAATGAGTTCTACTTCAGGGGGATCGCACCGTGTGAACAAGTCGGCAGTTCTGATAAGTTGTTCTACTTCAGGTGGTTCACATTGTGTGAACTTGTCGGAATTGCTGATGAGTTGTTCTACTTCAGGGGGATCAAACTGTGTGAACATGTCGGAAGTTCTGATACGTTGTTCTACTTCATAAGGATCACACTGTGTGAACATGTCGGTCTCACACTGTTTGAACATTTCAGAATTGCAGATACGTCGTTCTACTTTATGGGGCTCACACTGTGTGAACATTTCGGTCACACACAGTGTTGACATGTCGGAAGTTCTGATACGTTGTTCTACTTCAGGAGTATCACACTCTGTGAACATGTCGGAACTGCGTATACGTTGTTCTACTTCAGGTGGTTCACACTGTGTGAACATGTCGAAAGTTCTGATACGTTCTTCTTCTTCAGGGGGATCACACTGTGTGAACATGTCGAAAGTTCTGATACGTTGTTCTACTTCAGATGGATCACACTGTGTGAACATGTCGGATTTGCTGATACATTGTTCTACTTCTGGTGGTTCACAGTGTGTGAACATGTCGGAACTGCTTATACATTGTTCTGCTTCAGGGGGATCATACTTTGTTAACAAGTTGGAACTGTTGATAATTTTTCCCATTTTATGGAGCTCACACTGTGTGACCATATTGATACGTTTACTTTTCTGAGAAGGATGTTCGCTTTTGTCATTTTTGTCATCAGCGATGGGATTCTGAAACAAGGTAATCATAAAATGTTCAAAAGCTGTGACAGGATCTGCTTGTATATTCTAAATATTTTGTTGCAATACTGTTAATGTTTGTAAATAATCAGTAAAGCATTGGATTTTTATAAATATAAAAATTATTTTAAAAATGATAAATAAACTTTAAATGCAGGGTATTTGTATTTAAATACATTAATTACATTCATAATAGAGTAACAGAGAATACCTTCTCTTCAGCGATGAAGTCTATCCGGATTTCATTGGATTTCTTACAGGTATTACCGGTTTCTGTTTGGGTTTGTTTGTCTTCTTTAAGTTTATGTATTGAACGATGTGCAGGATTGGTTTCCAAACGTGTATTCTTTTGTCGGAAGCACTTGCACCAGAAGACGAAGATATATATGGATGTACCTATGGTTCCCGAAATCATAATTTCGTTAGATACCATACTTTTAACCTAGAAATAATATACGGTATATAGGATGAAAAAATTCAATAACATAACGTTATCAACTATTCTACCACGATTATCGTAAACATGAAAGGAAACCGCCGGACATTATTCTCCAATAAATCACGAACGTCATCAAAAAATTATCAGATCAGAAACACGTATCAAATCTTAACAATTCAAATGCATGTTTGGCTGTAGAATGAAATACTTGTTTAGATTGCATCGATGTGTCGTCTTTTGCAGTATAAACACTGCATAAAGTTGCTGATGAATGTCGGTTTTTATAGCTAAGCGGGGCTATTCGACGGACCCCCCTACACATTAAACAACGTGATTTTAGCAGTAAAACAGGAACATGATTTTGTTATTGTATATTCTTTTTAACTGATCAATACATATTACGAACATATTTGTAATTTAAAAAGGCTATTTTTAATGTAACGAAAGCTCAAATCGTCTACATTCTATGTACAGGTAAGCAAACAAATTTTACCTCTGGTGTTAAATGAAACAGCGTAATCGAGACATGGTGACCTAATTCGTTTCTCTATAGAGGAAACGATTATCCCTAATTTAGCGTTTGTACCATACTTGGTAGAATAGAAATAAAGTCCTTGTTGTCGTGAATGATGCAGAATAACCTCCTCGGTCTTGAAATGTTGTTTGAAATATAAAAGCCTCGGCTAGCGCCTCGGCTTTTATCTTTCAAACAACATTTCTCGACCTCGGAGGTTATTCTGCAACATTCACGAAAACGCGGACTTTATTTCTTAAATAACTTTCATATAAAGCATGTTATATTGCAGTAATTTACCTTTATATAATTTTTCCTTACTTATAACATCTGCAATGAGCAAGCATTATGGTTTCCAGTTCCATTCGCCATAAGTTCCACACAGATCTTTCCAAAGGTATGAATATATAATGCCCGCGGTATCTCAATCTCTGTCTCTTACCCCAATATTTGATGTTGTTCTTATATGGCAATATATGCATTAGAATTAAAAAAAATGTTATGCTAATGTTTCTTGGAAATATCTCAATAACCTTGAGCAGCACAATGTAATTTATTTAAAGATCTGCAAAGAACGACCGATTTATCGTCATGGTGCCAAAAAAAAATTAAATTGAGGCATGTACAATGTTTAAACGTTATTCTGAAGCACTGATGTATAACTTGATAGCACCGAACGAGGTAATCTGAATAATGAACACTGTGATATTTAAAGCTCTATACTATAATTTAGTGTCATCTTGTTAATTGTATTGTTCATTACATAACTGGAAAAGCGATCTTTGATGACAAGAACATTTCAAGCCGATTTAAAAATAAATAAATAAATATGCGCAGATGGGAGAGTACAGAAATTCTTTTTTTTTATACAGAAACAACTCATGACATAATAAGACAGTAGAATGTCAAGTGACACAAAATGAATGTCGGTCAGAGAATTTCGTCTTTTTGCCGGAAAAAAGCCGTGTGTGGTCATTTGACTTCTCAGAAGAATAAGTACTGATTACATGATATGACATACGCATTGAAATTAATGTACGTTTCTTTTTAAAAAACAAGAAGATGTGCAAAGGTATTCATCATAATCATTTATATAGTCTTTACGAAGATACATTGCTGGGTGAAACAGTTGCTCTACAAATAACTATCTTTACTCATCAAAAATTATTAACAGGGAACTTTACACGTAGTGTACTCCGAAATATTCATTAAGTGAGATTAATCAAATGTAAGTTCTCATAAGCTCCAAGAACTTTTAAAATCAGAAAAGTTGAAATCATATTTTTTTTCAAAAGTCAGTAACATCAAAATTTATAATTCTTTTTATAATATATACTAGTACATCCATTTTCGCGATAGAAATACTTTTTTATACCACAAACAAAATGGAATTAAGAAGTTTTCAGCTTTTATTGATCATTCACATACTTATTTTAACAAATGAATGTAATATGGAGATCCAGTATTCAAGCTTAAAAAACCCATTCAAACAATACAAATCAGGAGCAGAGCAAACAAGGACTCCAAAACATCAGAGATGGGATCAGGTGCCATGGAGGAGAAAAATTTGAATTCCCATTGGTTCCAATTGCGCCCTGTTATTAGTAGACCTATTTTTGTATTCACATGAAGCAGAATTTGTCCAAACTCTTATACGTGAAAAAAATGCTGTGGCCTTCAACTCGAAATTAGATATATCGACGACGTATTGTCAATTAACAATGGTAACGTCCATTCTTACGTCGATACGATATATCCCAGTAAGCTTGATATAATGGATACCAAAAAGTCTTACACATCTGCTTCATATTTGGATATTTAACTTAAAAAAAAGATGTTTACGGTAATCTATTAACCAACTTCCCTTGCTCATGCAGAAATATATCTTTATCACCTGCATACGAGTTTATATATCTAATTTGATTCGATACGCAAGAGCATGCTCTGCGTATATACAATTTCTAAAAAGAGGTAAATTATTGACAAACAAGTTGATGAAACAAGACTATCAGCAGTCACGTTCAAAGTCATCATTTCGTAAGTTCTATGGTCGATACAATGGCATTAATAGGAAATACAATTTATCATTGAGTCAAATGCTGACTGACTTTTTTCATACTAATTGTTAGGCCGTTATCTACACACTGAATTGTAAACGGATTTTCTTGTGATTTTCCTATCAAGACAAGCATACGGCGGGTGTGACTGGTCAGCAGGGGATGCTCACTCCTCCATGGCACCTGATCCCACTTCCGATGTTTTGGAGGTCCGTGTTTGCTCTACTCCTATTTTGTATTGTTTTGTGGATTTAAAATGTTTCAAAACTATTCGTTATATCCATATGTTTCATGAACTTTAAATACACATCAAACAATTAATTCTAATATAAATAATCATTAAAGTTCAGCAGACATGGCAAGACATATAATCACTCTTAAAAGAATCAATAAAATGTCATAGAAAAATATGTTGCATAAAAATCTTATCAATTATGATTTCTTTTTATTCTTCTTCTTGAGTCCGCAGGAAAAACAGCATCTGAAAGAATTAAAACAACTCTAATTAAAGTAAAAGTAATTTGTTCAAACAAAAGCAAGTAAAAGACAAAGATTATTGATACAATTATTTTTAAAATTTTTATAAAGGAGTAAACATAAATAATAAATGGACATTGTTACTGTGAAAAGTGATAATTTAAGAGATTGGTCTGGCATGTCAAACGTTGCAATATTCGATAATCTTGTGATGTATATTCAAAATCTTGTGATGTATGTTCGAAATCTTGTGATGTATATTCAAAATCTTGTGATGTATATTCAAAATCTTGTGATGTATGTTCGAAATCTTGTGATGTATATTCAAAATCTTGTGATGTATATTCAAAATCTTGTGATGTATGTTCGAAATCTTGTGATGTATATTCAAAATCTTGTGATGTATGTTCAAAATCTTGTGATGTATATTCAATATCTTGTGATGTATATTCTTAAACTTGTGATGTATATTCTATAATCTTGTGATGTATGTTCGAAATCTTGTGATGTATATTCGAAATCTTGTGATGTATGTTTGATAATCTTGTGATGTATATTCGAAATCTTGTGATGTATGTTCGATATCTTGTGATGTATATTCGAAATCTTGTGATGTATATTCTATAATCTTGTGATGTATGTTCGAAATCTTGTGATGTATATTCGAAATCTTGTGATGTATATTCTATAATCTTGTGATGTATATTCAATATCTTGTGATGTATGTTCAAAATCTTGTGATGTATATTCAATATCTTGTGATGTATATTCGAAATCTTGTGATGTATATTCTATAATCTTGTGATGTATGTTCGAAATCTTGTGATGTATATTCGAAATCTTGTGATGTATGTTTGATAATCTTGTGATGTATATTCGAAATCTTGTGATGCATGTTCGATAATCTTGTGATGTATATTCGAAATCTTGTGATGTGTGTTCTACAATTCAGTGATGCGTGCAATAAAATTGCATGACGCAACAGAAAAGTAAGGACAATTTTCATTGGTTAGAAATAACGAAAGTAGCTGAAGCGTCGGGAAAACCATGCAGGTGAGAAAAAACACATCAGTTTGTTTATTGCAGCACTAATTACGAGATGCACGAGTGTTGTTCCTGGTGACATGATGGAGATATTTCGGCCTGCTAGGGAAAAAACTCAGTAAACGTAGATGTATTGACAAAATTTGTAGGTACTTGTAACGATATGTCACGATGCTGCATTGTCAGATACAGTATTTATACATGCATGCTAAAAAGTTAAATCTCGTAGTAATCAATATAGCAGAAGAATAATGAAGAGTACATACTACAAAAACTGTGCAATTTGTAGCAAGATTAATTTTTGTTTAACAGCTGTTTTTATGACATTTTATTTCGTATTATTACTACCAAATACTGTTACCGTTTGTTAATGTTTAATTTGTCCGAGATTCCTGTACTGTCTAACCCCCGCTTTTATATTGTGACTTGTGCGCACAAGTCACAATATAAATAGCGGGGGTTAGTTAGTTGATTAAACAGATTTTGGAATCTCGGATTAGTTAATGTTATGCACATGGTTATCTTGTACTTGCAAGTAAATGTAACATTTAAAAAAAAAAATTTTCTATGCCTTTACTTTGTAGAATAATGAAAAAATAAGTCATTTAGGCTATTTGATAATAACATGCTAAATGAACATGTTTTGCTTTTTAATTCTCCTTCACTCAGTCTTTGTATAATGTATATTTTTAGATGAGCTGATCGCCAACCAGGAGATCAGAATGATCGCATCTGCTCCTGCCACTTTAAGGATGGTAAGAAGGAGGGGGACCCTGCATATTTTGCATGGAATGAAGGAAAGGCCATGGATTTCTCTGATCCTGAATGTACAAAAAGGTGAAATTATTTTTCAAAATATGACCGACATCTTGTTTTTGGATGGTGGGTGGGTGGAGTTTAATTGAGAATATTTTACTAAAAATCTTTAAAAGGGTACATGTATAAACAGAGTAGCTTACAACTGAATAAAAAAATAATTCAAGTTTAATTATTTTACAAAGGAGGAAAAAACTCAAAAGTGAGGAGTCCCTGTCATCTTCACAGATGGACCAGTTGCAGATTCCACAAGCACCAAAATGTCAATATCAAGAAAAAGTAAAGCTCATTTAAAACACCAATGATGACAAATGACCAACACTGAAACATTTTCAATAATTTTTAATAATATATAAAGTTCTTTTAACTGTACATGATTTACAATATATTTTCAGTTGATATCAGAGCACAACTACTCAGCATCCTGCACATTTAACTGTACTCAAGAAATGCAGCGCCTCTCAACAGAAATACAACTGGAAAAGGAATTGCTTGCCCTAAAAATAGAGTCTAGTAAAAGGAAGCCAATATCAATCCACGATATTAAATACAACGAAGAGAAGGTACATTTAAAGGAATTCCAATTGTGATTTCCTATTTCCTAACAATTTCAGTTACTGTAATAAAAACTTGTTGCCATTGAGGGATGAACATCTTAGATTGACTGTTATGTTAACATATTTTGTTATTATTTGGGAGTTTAGGTCTCTGATCAGCAGGGGCATTTTCTCTATATAAGAAGAAAATGGAGACTCCCTACCCACCCGATGTATTTTGTCGGACAGTTTTCTGTACATTGCAGGTAAAAATTTTATTTATTAACTTTCCAGCCTCTTATTGTAAAGTACATTTTGGGTTCAGTTTTTGCTTTTCTTTAATTTTTAAAAAAAATTATTTAAATTCTCCTTTTCTTAGAATAAAATTCAAAAAGTAGCTTCTGATTGTAATGTATAAGACTACAGACATTGAACTTTGATTTGTTATCAAAAGGATTGATTTAAACTTGTCTAAATTAATTGTAAACAAAAATAAAAGGGGGCACCTGCTATTTCTTTAAGTGTTTTTCACTGGGGGGTGGGGAAACTTTTTTGTACATACTTAAGCAATAGGAGGGATTAGATAAGAATCAATTAGTATATCAGAGTCTTAAAAAATATACTTTGCATAAGCATAAAAAAATTCTATATCAGTCTTTTTAAAACCTTTGAATTTTGCTTAATTAACTATGATTTATCCAATTTTGGAGCTTTTTACCTAATTCTGGGTAGAATCCACCCTTATGAAATTATTGACTCAATTTTGACTTAATATCACTTTATTAACATCAAAGCACAAAAACAATTCATTGTACAAATATTTTATTTATTACAGTCACCAATATATCCAAATATCATCACCGGCCCAGACGTCATTCACTCCTTTGAATTGTGCTGGTAGCAGTAAGGTGTCATCATTTGAGATGGTCACAGTATCCAATACACTGAAGTCACAGGACTCAAATTTCATACATGTTCACAGGTAGGTGTATAGTCTTTGAAATTACCACAATTGACTAATTCTGGGACAGGTAAGTATGTAAGTATAGGAATGAGAGCACCAAATCCCCGGATGCACACATGGCTTTGTTTGTTATGGAACATTAAACCGAATACTGAATGGGTAGGCGTTACGCCATTGGCTGAAATCAGGTATTTAATTGTTTTCATTTTAAAGTAAAATTAATGACCTTTGAAATAAATGATGGGATGAGGGAATATTACAGAAACTATAGAAATGCCAGGGAAGATTTTAGGAGTGGGGGTTAATTTTTTATGCCGCGTGTTATTTACTGCGAATCTCTATAAGTTGAAAATAACTGCAATTTTGACCTATAAATGCCATGGGACCATATATTTTTTTCAGTATTTTTTGTTAGGGCTTAGAACAAAGTTTGAAATGATGCTAAAGATTTTTCTGAAATTGTCATAGTAAAGTACTGAGAGGGCCTAAGGTTTGTATGGAGTTCTATGGGAAAATAATTAGTGGTCTTTTCCCTATACAAGATGCTGTCTGATGGCGTAGTGTAGAATGTAGCGTAGAATGTTTTCCAAGTCGGCTTAAATGCAAAGGTTTGTTTTAAAATTTATCATAATGACTTGCAAAAATTTAATGCAGTTAAATTTATTGTATTCTTGAAAGATTGACTAACACAATTTTTTTACACAATTACAAATAATCAAATTAATTTTTTTCCAACTTTTTTTCAGGGTCTCTGCCAAAATCTTTTGAGGATTTTTCCTCTGCTAGAGCATCCATGGATGCAAATGAAACAACCCAGGACATCCCAACACATATGGATAATCAGGCCATGGCCTACAGTATGTACAAAAGTTGCCATACTTTTAAAGCAGTAACTTGCGTGCCTCCAAATGGTGCACTTACATTTTGCTCCATGCTGTACCCAGGTTCTACTTCTGATGTAGCTATTGTACGTCACAGCCAAGTTTTACGAAAGTTCAAAGCTGGAGACCTTATTTTGGTGGTCAAAGGTTTCACCATTCATGACCAGTTGCCCCAGGGTGTCTGCTTAATTATAAAAGCTCTTTTATCGACACGAGGCCAGTTTACCATACAAGAAGCAGCACTGTTACAAGATTGCTAAAGCACTTATTCATGTGGAAAGAGCCAACGAGAGGATAAAGAATTACGAGATTCTCCGTCACATACCATCTACTTACAGACCAATCTCAACAAAAATATTTCAACTCTGTTCTTGTCTTGTAAACTTGCAAGCTCCACTTTTGAAAGAAATTACTTAAAGATACATGTACTTACAGGGTTTAAACTTGAAGATATTCTGAAAGTTAAGCAAATTTTGATTTGTTATCAATGTCACATGTACTTCAGAGCCATGTGGGCTTCCTGACATGTTTAGACAATGTATGGACACAGGTTGGATTTATTTTATTTGACAAATTTAGGAGCCCACTGCTAAATTTGTTAGCCCAAAGCACAAATTCTCTGCAAACAATTTATTTATTTTTTTTAAAAAGCATAGATACTGGGACAAAAAGTAGATACAAATGAAATACATATATAAATTCATCTTTTTAAAATTGGAGTTCTTTCTTTATAAAAATCAGATGTCATATAAATATTGAATCAAAGGAAATAAAATTGTATTCAATAAACATTTTTACTATTTTTTTTTTACTTGGTAATACATGTATATAAATACGTAGCCCTGGCACATGTCTTCAACTGATAAACTGACAATGACACAATAAGATTTTCTAGGTTAAATATTTTAACTACAACATATCTAAATAGGTGAAAACATTTTTTTCTATTCATATGATTTCTGATCATTTACAACAGTTTGAAAACTAGGAGTTGTTAGTATATCTCTCAGGTAAAGACACAAAAAATTGTATCAAAAGGATTCTTGTATCAACCATTTATAGGGGGTTGGGGGAAATTCCAAGTCGGCACATTAAATGCAAAAAGTTTATGTTTGGACAAATTTGCATGTTAAAATGTATTGTATTCCCATTCGAAAAACACAACAAAATTAGGGAATTTCACCAATAAGTCAAATTAAATTTTTTCATTAAAATATTTTTTTGTCACAACAAAAAAAAATCGCAGAAAAGATTTGAAAGGTAGGTTTTCATTACCAAATTTTTAAAGGGGTCAGGTTTATAGGATATTTACGAACAATAGGACCATACTGCAAATCAGGTGATTTATTTTTTTTTGATGCCATTATACAGAAATAAAATATTTTTCTGTAGTTTTAAATCAAAAATGTGCAAAAAATGTTAAGTTTTTCAGTAAGGTGACTGCAGTAAATTTTCTCTTTGCCATGTTCTGTAATTTTCAATATCCAGAATTTTTATAATGAAATCGGCGATTTTTCTCCAGAATTTTTATTCGCCACGTTTTATAATCATTTTTTTACAAAGCGAGCAACTTACCAATTTTATGAGCCCACACCAATTTTTACTCGCAATTTGCGAGTGGGCGAGCGTTAAGTTTAAACCCTGACTTATTATAAATTTGCATTGGCATGTGACAGTATACACTAAACAGTGAAGATATTCATACCAAAGTGCAAGGGATAAGCAAATTTTGATTTGTTATCAATGTCAGTGGTTATATTTGTTAACTTTGTAGTATGTTGTAATACATGTACTTCAGAAAATGAAAATCCCTTTTGTTTAGCATGGATTTATTACAAGAATGTTTGGCAATTCGATTCTTCATTTGACAATATAATTTGGAAGAGGGTTTACTTATAATTTTAAATCTCTAGTTTAAAGTATATTTACCTTTAAAGCACAACTCAACAAATTCATGTTTTCAACAATTTATCTATTAAGAAAGACAAAAATGTTACATTTTCACTTTGAGAATAACATCTTCAATTCATTAATAAAATGATTCTAAATTTTGATATTCTTTTTTTATGTAGTACATAGATTTTATTAATCATCATTGCTATTTAAAATAGTCTTATAAGCCAGAAGTTTTATGATGGATTCATTGGATTGTGACATATCATATCATACATTTATGAGACTTGGGAACATTCAACACATTTAACATGATTACCCATTTTCCATTGTTAGAAAATTCTAGAGGTACAAAACTAAGTGTCAAGAAGTTCAAACCAGAACTCAGTTTTCCATCAGTGCTGGAATGAAAATGTTAATGTAGAAATCTATCAGCTTTGGAACATTTGCTGTCCATTCAATGTCTTTTACTATTCTAATCACAATGCAGTCTACTCTTGTCCACACAATTAAGTCGCAGAATGTTTTGTTACATATGTGTAGCTGGCCTTGAATTTGATGATAGTACGGGTGACTGGTTTTCAGGCACAGGGTATCTTGTTTAAGATCTAAAAAAAAAAATCAAAAAACACTTAAGTTGTGTCATACCAGTACATATCCCCTCCTTTTTCAATATCTTCATACCATATTGAACAGCTGCACTTGTAAATTAATACATGTTTTGAAATCATTTACTCACCAAGATTTTTAATTTCAAAGTACTGGACAATACAGATTTTTAATGTTATTTACCTATGAAAAATCCTTCAAATTTTGTGCCCCATCTGCTACTGTTGAAGACGATGCTGTATATGGACACTTCACCTCTACAATATCAGGAATGGCGTCTTTGGCTTCTGGAGTTTGATAAAATACACTGCATGTTGGTGGTCGAACAACTAAGCCATCAGGTGAAGCTCCCAACACTCCGGATTCATGCAACCATATCCTTTCCAGAAAAAATTATAATACTACTGAATGCAAACAAACCATAATACAATTGATTTTGTAATGCAAACAAAGTCTAAGTAGAGCTTTTATAATCCTTCTACTTCAAAAAGCAAATTTTCTGGAATATGTTGGTAACTGAATATTTATGCCCCGCCATGAATATGGCCGGGGCATATAGTGTTTGTCATGTCCGTCTTCCGTCCTTCTGTCCTTCCGTCCCACTTTGTGTTTAGCTCTGTTCAAAGCTAAGTTTCAAAGAAACTATCCAAGATATTTTCATCAAACTTCATATGCTGATAGATATTGATGAGAGCTATGCAACTGCATCAACATTTTTTGACCTTGACCTTTCCTTTGACCTTGACCTGACTTTTCTTAAATAGTGTTTAGCTCTGTTTTAAACATACCATTCAAGATGGTGTTATCAAACTTTACATGTTGATACAAACTTGCATAGATGATGCATCTAGAGATGAACACTATCAGGACTTGCTTCGGATGCTGGATCTGACCTACATTTTCCAGATGAGTGACCAGGTTGAAGTTTTTGGAGCAGATTTTTTAAGGAACTATAAGCCCTACTTAGACCAAACTTGCTTGGATGATGCATCTAAGGATGGACACTACCAGACTTGCTTCGGATGCTGGATCTGACCTACATTTTCCAGATGAGTGACCAGGTTGAAGTTTTTGGAACTATTCCTAAGCCCTACTTAGACCAAACTTGCATGGATGATGCATCTAGGGATGGACACTACCAGACTTGCTTCGGATGCTGGATCTGACTCACATTTTCATTCCCAAGTAACTATAAGCCCTACCTAAACCAAACTTGCATGGATGATGCAGCTAGGGATGGACACTACCAGACTTGCTTCGGATGCTGGATCTGACCTATATTTTCATTCCCAAGTAACTATAAACCCTACCTGAACCAAACTTGCATGGATGATGCATCTAGGGATGGACACTACCAGACTTGCTTTGGATGCTGGACCTACATTTTTATTCCCAACTAACTATAAGCCCTGCCTGAACCAAACTGATCAAATTTTATACATGTACAAATTTCATGTTGCTTTACTAATATATCCTCGGCGGGGCATTCATGTCCTATGGACATATTTCTAGTTTTTTTTTACAATTAGACTTCAGTAATTGATTTCTGTTTTTTTACCAGGATAAGTCCTGTTATTTGTTTTGACACATTGAATGTTAACATGTCAGAGGTTGAATGAATGTTATTTTGTGCTGTATACCTGACTGCTCTACAGCTGCATCAAAGTCCTTTTCATACTTTCTCAAAGCATCATCTTCATGAGTGATACCCCATGCAACAGCCTTGATGGACTCCAGATTGTAAGCCGACATCAGCTGTTTCTTCAGTGACAATGTCAATCTGGAGAAGAAAATATGATTTTTGGTTATTAATCTTATATTTCCTGCATCTTTATGTACAAATATCTAGTCATTACAGTCGAACCTCATTATCTCAAACTCAATGAGACCAAGAAAAATGTTGGAAATATCCGTGGATTCAAGAATAATACATAAAGAGTTATCAAGAATAAAATGTCCCAGTCTTTTATAAATGGTTTGGACTTCAAAATTACTTTGACATATCCATGAAATATGAGATAATGGGTTTGAGATAACAAAGTTTGACTGTAATTTTAAAAGTCTATTTCGCAAAAATTTAATCACACGTCTTACCGCCTTTGCTTAGAACTGAGAACTGCACCAAAGTTGGAAGCTGATATGCTATGTTTCCTTACAATCGACCACATTGGGTTGTTTCATTGCCAATGCAGCTCTTTTAATGGATTCAGGGATAATGCATGCTGTAACCATACCATAGGGGTATCAGAATGAACATACTCTGGTGATGTTAACAGGTCTTCAATGAGAGGTACAGGTGGACCAGGTTCACATGGCTCTGGTTCAAGAATCCAATTCAATGCTGAAAAATTTCATTACTTGTGTCATTCTCAAAAATATCATCCATAATATCCATATCACATATACCAAGTATTTATATAAGAGTCCATACATTTCATTTTAGTGAACACTGTCATGGGTTTTTGTAATGTATGCATTACATATCAAATTTACAACTCACTTGCATATATTTGTTCAGAATTGTTCCTGTATATAATTTTGCACGTGGCATTCTTAGTGTGAAAATGCCATGTAAAAATTGGTGCAAATGTACAATTAATATTTACTTAATTATTAACAAGGTTTCATAATGACAGAGTATTTAAATAATAGAAGAATGATCTGATAATTCGCAAGAATATGAAACAAAATATTTTTTTTAATGCAATTGAATAATTTATTTTTCCTTTCAAAAATGTATGCTCATGTACAAAAATGCTATCATATTTATAATATTGTCTTTCCAATTATTCAAAGGTTGTTATTAATATTTATTACATAGTATGTTCAAAAATTGGGCATTATACATAGCCAACTATATTATACTCCTCATCTTTGTACATTTGTTCACAATTAAAATTAACCATCGGTCAGTAACAAAATAACAGTTTCATAATACTCGTAATATAAAAATCGAATCAAACTTAAATAACAACAATAGTAACACCAAAATCATAACTTCCTTCTTATATTTTACCAATAAACCTTCCAAGGTGCAAAAAACACTGGTCACTTTCATCAGAGGGTCGGTTTAAGGCACTTCAAATATGAAGCAAATTTTTTAACAACTGATTTATTTATATTTAATGATTGATCATTTTTTAAAAAAAAAAAAAAAAAACAAGAGGCCCATGGGCCACATCGCTCACCTGAGCACTGTGGCTAGGAAAAAGTAAAAATTGGTTTTTTATTGAAAAGTTTAAATCCAAAAGTAGTCCCTTGACCAATCATGGCTTTGCTTTTCTTGAGAAGGTTATTTTTAAAGAATTTTCCTATATATTTCTATATAAAATTTGATCATCCTTTGTGGCCCCGTCCTACCCCCGAGGACATGATTTGAACAAACTTGAATCTACACTACCTAAGGATGCTTCCATATAAATATGATCAATCAGGGTTTTGCTGTTCTTGAGAAGAAGATTTTTAAAGATTTTTCCTTTATATTTCTATGTAAAACTTTGATCTTCCATTGTGGCCCCGCCCTACCCCGGGGGTTATGATTTGAACAAACTTGAATCGACACTACCTGAGGATGCTTCCATATAAATAGGATCAATTATGGCTTTGTCATTCTTGAGAAGAAGATTTTTAAAGAATTTTCCTATATATATTTTTATGTTAAACTTTGGTCAGCCATTGTGGCTCCGCCCTCCCCCCGGTGGTCATGATTTGAACAAATTTAAATCTACACTACCTGAGGATGTTTCTCCATAAGTTTCATTTTTCCTGGCACAGTGGTTCTTGAGAACAAGATTTTTAAAACATACCATCAAATTTACATTCATTCCCAATTATCTCCCCTTGAATGAGGGTGTGGCCCTTTATTTGAACAAACTTGAATCCCCTTCACTCAAGGATGCTTTGTGGCAAGTTTGGTTGAAATTGGTCCATGGGTTCTAGAGAAGAAGTCGAAAATATGAAAAGTTTACAGACAGACAGATGGACAGACAGACAGACAAACAGCTAGATAGACAAAATGTGATCAGAAAAGAGCTAGAAATGAAACATTCCTCACCACAAAAGCCAGAAGAATATAGGGACCACCACCAGTAACATGTTTCTGGGAAGAACCAAACCAAGCAGAGATAAATATCAATAGTCCTGAATCTTCGATGCAGGACCAAGTACGAGAATTGCTACAAACACTACTCCGGAGACTTACCTATTATCCTATGATGTAACATACTTTGTCCACTGCAGCTGGTTCCCTCATAAGCTGGTAGCGAAGACAGTTCAGGATGTCCTGTCAACTTTGTTCCTCAACTTCCTGTCTTGGACAGAAAAGCAATAAGTGGAAATCTTTAGTGTTGCCTAGTGACTTTGAATTAAAAAGAAAGTTGCAAGATTGTGAAGGGGGGGGGGGGGGTTCTGATGCTGTGCATTTTAATTAAATGTACGAAATCTGTATTTCACAGTTTAATGCATTCATGTATTTTGTGAATTGTCTTAGGATTCGTGTAATAATTGTTGCTATGTATTATTAAGCACTAAATCTATTCAACTGCATGTGTAAATGGGGAAAATGTGAATATGTAAATGATGTATAATTGCAATGTGTAAAATGTGACATTTTCTTATATGAGGGAGTCAGTGTTCATGTAATTTTTTTTTCATTAATTATTTTATTTATCTTGATAAAATTATTTCAATTAACAATATTGTTTTTCTTACCAGTCTGATGAACTCAACAAAGGTTACAGAGGTGAATGGTAGAAATATGGGTATTACAGGTGTCAAAACTCTTCGTTGAAGACCAGACTGCATGCCGCACTGTAAAATCACCATTTTTGATCTTTAAAAGGGGAGGCTACTCCTGAAATCAAAGAAATTGTCATAAAAATGAGTAACCTGATTTTCTTTAGGTCTCACACAAGGAAATAATTTCACTATATGTTACTATATAGCTTTAATTAAATAAATTAATTAACTAGACTCTCAGCAGATAATTCATGAATGAGAAAAAAGATTAATGCTTAGACAAAATTTGAGATCAGAAAAAATATACCCCTTATGCGGCTTTTAAGAAAGAAAATTGAGACTAAACATACCTATACCCCGAAATACACATGGGCAAACAGCCAACACACCATCGAGGAAGTTACATCGATCATGCGTACCTAAAAAAAAAGAGTTCCCTTTGATTCAGTGGCACAATTCTGCTGATATGATATTCCTAGTGCATGAGTCCAAAATTAAAACTGTAGACCTACGTAAAGTTCCTGAAAATGAAAAAAGAAAAGAAATATTATTGTCTCTATATACATCATACATAGAACTACATTTGTTCATTTTAATTAGCTATCTCCTTGCATAAGACCTTTAAGGGTAATTTTATGCTATTTACCATGTGCACTGATTGCCATAAAACTAAAGAAAAAATACCAGCCTTACAAAGTCACTTAACCATGACCTTTGACATACCTTACTAAGAATACCCTGGACAATTTGGTTTAACTTAAGACTTCTGAATTTTTAAATGCAGGTTTTGATAAATTAACCATTTAATATACTTATGAGCTCATAAAACTGTTCTTTAAAACTGTATGATAAAGAGTGTAAAAACTTTGAAACATGTTTGGAAAGTATTATCACACATGTGATATTATGGGATAAATTATCACCACAGAAAGATCAAAGAAAATCACTGCAGATATGCAACAATAATTCTTATCATTGTTTATTGTATGTCAAGTCTAGAATATGATATATCATTACAAATATTATGATTTTTAGCCGGGCACATTGCTCGTAGAGCAATGCTCAGCTATTGCGACGGTGAGCAACAGAAAATGCTGCTTCTTCACCGCCAAATTGAGTTTACGAGTAAAAGTATGGTACGTGCACCAGCCGCTGTTGAGAAAACAAAATCCATTCAACACCTTAAGAAATAGTAAATTGAATATTTTTATCATAATATTAAATTGTTTAATATTTTTTCCTGGCTCCTTTGACTAATATTTTACAAAGTATAATTCAACGGGTGCGAAAGGTTTTCACCAGGTATCCCTGTCTGCATCATATTCTATAAACAATATAATTAAAATTAGATGTTAGATCTGCTCGCATACTCGCCACACTAACATCTAACAAGTCATCCCATTGAGGGTCACGTAAGAGGTTAAATTCGGAACGCCTCAAGATTTATTCGCTTCAACAATATATGATGATTTTGCCAGCTGCGATTTGATTAATTGATAGAATTTGACCTCTGACGTGACCCTCAACGGGATGTTGTTAGATGTTAGTGTAGCGAGTATGCAAGCGGATCTAACATCTAATTTGAATTAGATTGATTCTATAAATAAAGGTTGTACTATCAGGCTAACACAAATGCAGGGAACATCATTAATGACTTAATGCAAATCTCCCCGCTGAGGACACATCAGTGCAGAGACGTTTGACCTTAATCTTGCTGCATCGGTGTTTATTTACTTCTGTTTGTATATAAAGCCGGATTACCCCGACACAATACGTGATAAATATTTTTCGCTGTTAATTTCTAGCTATATTTTATTTTATTTTTAAAACTATTTAATATTATACATGCCATTGAGATATTTTTGTGTGTATTACATATTCTCTAAACGTCTGAACGTGATTTTAAACTGTCACCACAGTCCTTGTTCATTATCCTGTAAATGAGCCCGGCTCAATACATTTACTATAAAAATAATTGGACAAATTTGTGAATGACAATATTCAATGATGCATAGCAATTAATCTTTTCCAGACATTCCCCTTCTCCTAAAAATTTGTCGTGTTATTTATTTATTTATTGCAAAGTCGTCCCTGGACTAGGGCTACGGTCAATGCAGCTGCAATGGGCCATGCAATTTCGAACCCTGCGTGGTGAGAGTTTGTCCCGAGACACAGTTAGATTATTCTAACTAGCACCAATATAGAATAAATCATACCGATTAATCAACATCACTACAATATGAGGACGTAAAAATAGGATAAAACATCCTTTAGCTGTTTAGTCCAGCAATAAGCCACTAAATTGTTTTTGATGTACCTTCAAACAAATCAAATTAATGTTCTTGATTCCCACTTTTCACGTTATGACTGACTTAGTGCTTCTTGATACCAAAACAATTTTTCTATTACCTATAATTTTGACTTTAGGTTGAATTCGTCAATTTCATGCTTGCGAAGTTGTGTCAATGTGTGCATTACGACCGCTCCGGCTACTTTCGTTATTTCTAACCAATGAAAATTGTCCTTACTTTTCTGTTGCGTCATGCAATTTTATTGCACGCATCACTGAATTGTAGAACACACATCACAAGATTTCGAATATACATCACAAGATTATCGAACATACATCACAAGATTTCGAATATACATCACAAGATTATCAAACATACATCACAAGATTTCGAATATACATCACAAGATTTCGAACATACATCACAAGATTATAGAATATACATCACAAGATTTCGAATATACATCACAAGATATTAAATATACATCACAAGATTTTGAACATACATCACAAGATATTGAATATACATCACAAGATTATAGAATATACATCACAAGATTTCGAATATACATCACAAGATTTCGAACATACATCACAAGATTATAGAATATACATCACAAGATTTCGAATATACATCACAAGATATCGAACATACATCACAAGATTTCGAATATACATCACAAGATTATCAAACACACATCACAAGATTTCGAATATACATCACAAGATTTCGAACATACATCACAAGATTATAGAATATACATCACAAGTTTAAGAATATACATCACAAGATATTGAATATACATCACAAGATTTTGAACATACATCACAAGATTTTGAATATACATCACAAGATTTCGAACATACATCACAAGATTTTGAATATACATCACAAGATTTTGAATATACATCACAAGATTTCGAACATACATCACAAGATTTTGAATATACATCACAAGATTTTGAATATACATCACAAGATTTCGAACATACATCACAAGATTTTGAATATACATCACAAGATTATCAAATATTGCAACGTTTGACATGCCATAGCCTAAGACCATAAACTTAGAACAGACTAAAGTAAAAATTTCAAACTAATTTAACCTTTGAAAGACTTGTTATAATATGAAACAAAATTTTCAACATATGTTTGAATTTTAATGTTATACAAAGTAGCAATTTTGTAAGTTAATATGTTACACGAAATTAAATTTATTAAAAATCCAATTTTTGACTTCAGTCTATTATCAGTTTATGGTCTTGGGCAGTTTGTTTCTCCATTTTTACTGAGCTGTAGTGACCTTGACCTACTTACATTGTTTTACTTTTCTCTTTTTGTTTATCTGTACTGATGTGTGACGTAGATTGTTGTCTCAGTCTTGTGTCATTGTTGTCCTCTGTGCTCACATTACCATTCTTGGAATTCAGAACCTGATAAATGTTACATTTCAAAACTGTCGCATAATTGAAATGACCATTAGGTCATGCTTTATTACTCGAACATCTGCTGATTATCAGGACGTTTAGCTCATACACTTCTAATTTTATGAATATCCTATTGTATGAAGAAGAGGATAGAAAAGATTCATTTAAGGACTAATAATCCTCTTCTCTTTAATTCACATTTTTTCAAAAAACTTCAAAAACTTCCCAACATTGATTTTTATTAAGAGTAATACCAGCAGGTTAAAATGGTAAACATTTTAAGATTTGAAGCGCTGCTTAATTTTTTTCAGAAATGATTTTTATGTCAGATCATGCTATGAAGAAATTTTAAAACAGACAAAAATTTAAAATATGATTATACGAAAATCATATTTAGTATCATATCTATTAAATCATATAGAAAACAATAAAACGCTGCTTCCTAAGTCATGGTTTAGCTATATTGTATATTGATTGTAAGGAAAAAAAACATCTGTTCTCTTTCTTCTAAATATTTTCATACTAAATAAAAATTCTGTATTTGGTACTTGAAAGATAAAACCGTTATTAAAAACATAGAACTTATTCGAATTAAAGGGATATTAAAACTGGATTTAAATGTTTTTTAAATAAACAAAAAAACATTTGAAAAGTATAGTAAAAATAAATAGGTGATATTTCTATCATTTGTAATATATTTGATCAAATCAAATACTCACAGGTTTTTAAAAAAGAAACTCTGAAAAAGAAACTATGAGTAGTAGTCGTATTTTTAACTTGGAGAGTTATATTTCTTATCAGAGGGTCTGAGCAGCCCTCATGTCATATCCTGAATGGGACACTGCATTTTGAAATATCCACTCGGGTAAAAAACAAAGGAACCTGAAAGGAGGCATATCGGAGGCTTGTTGATCCTCGACATTTATAATCTTTTGTAATTTAATTAAAAATGGCGCACCTAGTATATGTAGAGTGTTTATTTCTACTTAAGTTTTCGCCTGTATCCATCCCATTTCAGCTCTGAAAACTATAAATGACCTAAACAGGAGTATGCTTAAGGTTTATCTTTAAACTTTGGATTGTTTTGACAAATGCTCAAATGTCTTATTAATTCTTCAGCATTTTGTGATCGTAACCGCTTTTTTTTTTAACCTTTATGGCATGTTTTCGGCATTGAAAGGACAACGACAAGTACATTATTATTGCCGTGGAGAACAGCGGTATTATTACAATAAGTTCGCATGTGTTACTTGTTAGAATTATTATTATTATTATGTTTATTCAGGCAAAGAGTCAAATTCATTACAAATCATAACACAAATTACATTCCAAAATTAATTAGGGATCGCTTAAAAGTTCTAGCACATACATGTAGCTATCACATTAAAACAATATCACTCCAGGTATTATCACAGTTATCATTATCACAGGATTATACAGATCTCAGAACCAGATCTTATCACATACAACACAAATAAACATATTTTTAATCAATCTTTGCCTAGGATAACCCATGAAAGCAATATATAAAACATGCTTATTTCCAATGGGGTCCTAAGATGGTACAAGTTGATTATAATTTAATTGAATAAGACAGCATAGACAAAAAATAAAAAAATAAAATTGAGGATTACATAATTTTCCTAGCCTGAATAAAATAATTTGACATATATATACATAATCACAGTTTCAGGTTAATACAAATTATTTTAAAAAGTTTCATTCCCTTGTAAAAATATTATATATAAATACTTTCTTCCATCCTTCGAGCTTCTTGTGTAAGATGCAACTTGACAGCAGATTTAAAACTAGCTCTATTGGCTATAGTTTTTACTTCCAATGGAAGAGAATTCCAGTTTAAAATGGCTTGATAATAAAAATTTGAATCATTGTATGCTCCAACCCTGGGTACATGATAATTAAAATTGGACGCTCCCCTAGTAGCATTATTATTCCTATCAAAATTCTCATTTAGATAATTTGGTGCTAGGCTATGATTGATGTTAAAAACATGATTTAGTCTTAACTGTTTTACACGATCAGATACACGTAGTGTATTTATTGAATCTAAAATATCGCAATTGATCCTGGCTCTAGGATTCAGATTTAAAATAAATCTTACTGTTTTGTTTTGAAGAACTTGTAACTTATTTTTCAAAGATTTGGACAGACTTTCGTACCATGCTGATGAACAGTAATCAAAATAGCACTGAATTAGTGCAGATGCTAATGTTAATCTGGATCTTTTATTTAACCATTTTCCATTCCTGTATAAGAACTTCAGTCTAGAATTGACCTTGGTCACGATCTCATCTACTATTAAGTTACATTTTAGAAATTTATCAATTGTGATTCCTAGATACTTAACAGAGTCACTGGATTTGATAATATGATCGTGACATTTAACCTCAAATTGACCTTCATTTTTTAATTTGCGACTTGGACCAAAAAGGATAGACTCTGTTTTTCCAAGATGGAGAGATAACTTATTATCTATTAGCCACTCGGAACACTTCTCTAGCACCTTCCCAAGTTTGTTAGAGATAACATTAGGGTCTCTGTGTGAGCATAAAATAGCGCTATCATCAGCATAAAGAATGAGTTTACAATCTGTATCTATACTGATGGACATATCATTAACATAGCATAAAAACAATAAAGGGCCTAAAATGCTCCCTTGGGGAACCCCACAAGTAATTTTCTTTGACTTAGATACAACACCTCTGCAACCCACCACCTGAGACCTGTCAGTTAGATATGACTTAAACCATTGATTATCAATTCCCATAATGTCTAATTTGTTACATAATATTTCATGGTCCACTGTATCAAACGCTTTTTGTAGGTCTAACATTATCATTCCTGTAAATAATCCCTTAGAGTTATTGTCCCTAATATGGTGCAACAAATGTATAAGGCATGTATCAGTAGAATATTTACTCCGAAACCCAGATTGAAACTCATACAACATGTTATTGTTATGTAAAAATTCCTTAAGTTGACAATAGACACTTTTCTCTAAAATCTTTGATACTACACTTAAAATACTCACTGGCCTGTAATTCCCTACTTGGAGTGGGCTACCCTTTTTAAATAAAGGCTTGACCCTAGCCTGTTTCATACTCTCTGGTACACATCCAGAACTTATTGATTGATTAATGATTGAAGTTATAGGTGATTTAAGAACCCTTGCTCCTATTTTTAAAAATTTTGCTGATACCTCATCAAGACCAGTACTTTTTGTTGTACTAAGACCACATAGTTCTTCATACACAAAAGTCTCCGACACAGGACTTAAAATAAGAGAATTGTTGTACAAATTTCTGTTTGAATAAAAACCTCTAAAATGATTTGACAAAACATTGTATGTGCCCTTTGCAGTGGGTAGAGCTTCCACCAATTTTGATGCAACTGTAGTAAAAAAGTTATTAAAATGATTAGCAATATCCATGTCATCACCGTAAATCTGGAAATTTTTGCTGTAGATAAATTTTTAGCAAATTTGCGGGTTCATTGCATTCGCAAAAATATTTTTCTTAAAAATAAATTACCAATAGGAAAATGTAAACAAAGCAATGTTAATTCGCAAAATTTTGAAACGTAAAAATTAATCAACACCATCTTGACCCGAATTCGCAAAATAAAATCGACGTAAAAATTTCCAGATTTACGGCATGACTAATATCATCATTAATATTTAAAACAATTTTTTTCTCTTCTTTCTTTTGATTTCTATAACCTAAATCTTTCAAATGTTCCCAAAGTTTTTTAGGATTATCCTTATTTTCTTCAAGTTTTTCTGTTACATACTCTGACCTAGCCTTTTTAATCTTTCTTTGAACCAAATTTCTAACCCTTGAAAAATTTTTCTGATCTTCATCTTTTTTGCTTTTTCTAGAAATGTTCAAAAGCCTATCTCTCTCATTTATAAGTTCTAAGATTTCATGATTCATCCAAGGTTCTGTTCTCTGTTTTAATCTCACTTGTTTTACAGGTGCAAATCTATTAACAATATTCAAAAATACTTCCTTGAATGCATTCCAGTTTGAATCAACACAATCAGATGATATACAAGATGTCCAGTCTACCTTTTCTAGTTCTTCAACAAACAGAGCAGAATCAAAATGTTTCATTGATCTAATCTTTACCGTGTTATGTTCTTTAATTTGACCTTTAGAAATTTTTCTTGTGCAAAAAATTAGATCATGATCACTGAGACCCATTGTGATAGTGCCTGCCTGAACATATTTTTCATCATTGTTTACCAAAATATGATCTATTAGTGAAGAGCCCATTTCAGTGATTCTAGTTGGAATTGAAATCAATTGGCTAAGCCCAAACAAATTTAGAACATGCTTATATCCTTCATATAATGGATTTTTCTTATTTTGCATACAAATATTAAAATCGCCAAGAATAATGTTATCTAAGTCAGATCTTAGACACCCTAGGCACTCCTCAAAATGTCCAAGAAACTGTTGATCCTGGGGTGGTCTGTAAACTGTACCCACTATAAAAGGTTTTGTGTTTGGTAGGTAGATTTCCGCCCAGACAGATTCTGTGTCATCTGAATTGATTTGTTGTTGAGAAAAAGCAAACTTATTGTTGATGAACATACACACACCTCCACCATTTCTATTTCCTTCTATCTTTGCGAATTACAGAGAAGCCCTCAATATGAATTTCTGAGTCGTTGACTGAAGAGTCTAGCCATGTTTCACATATCCCAATTACTGCTGCTTTCGTTTTTTGTGCTATGATTCTGATTTCAGACATCTTTGGTAGTAATGATCTTATATTTAAGTGTATAAAGTGCATGCCTCTACGCTTAAAGCATTGGAATTTTTCATCATCCATATCTTCAATACCGTTTGCTAAATCGTTCCTAGTAGGTGAATAACTTAAATGATCATTTTCGGATGGAGAAGGTGATGGAATTTCGAAAGATTGATTTCTCTCTGTCGTAAGCTTCATGCTACCCGTACAAGTATCACAATTAAAAAGATATTGCCTTTTTTCACAGATGTTTAAACTCTGACGAATTTCTGTTTTTAAACATTTGACGTGAGTTTTTTGATGACAACTGGTACACTCGGCAGCTTTGCTGCTAGCTATAACACCTCGAGAACAGATAGGGCACGGATGTTTTGGTGTGCGTGTCTTTGGGCCTGGATTTATATGGACATCCCCACTTCTCAAAAGTGTAAGGCAAGCAAAACATGTTAACGATGGTTTTAATACAATTGGATCATTTGATACAGAGTGTTCGATTAGGTAGTCTTTCCCAAATTTCCTCTGACTGTTTTTGTTTTTAGTTAATGGTTGACATAAAATTGATGATATAAGTTCATGGTCTGGTAAATCTGACAAGATGCATCATCGAGGTTGATAGGATTCTGGTATATCTGGTTTAAAATCCTTGTGCAAGTTAAAATTTAACAAAAAGCATAAAAAAATAATACTAACAAAAATGCCGTGCTGTCCTGCCATCCCGATCCCGACCAGATGCCCAGTATGTCCAAAATCCTTAAATATTCATTGCACGTTCCCAGTTGTCAACAATTATTTTATAAATAAATCCTAAATGCTATAAATGAAAGAAGCAAAAAAGCTGTACTTTACATGAAAAATAAAGTTTTATTCTGAATATATGGATGCTGACTCCTCCATGTCACCTGATCCCACCTCTGATGTTTTGGAGGTCCGTGTTTGCTCTACTCCTATTTTGTTATGTTTAATGGACTTTTGATATATAGTAAGATGTGAAACTAGTATGCAATTAGGATTTAAGCAGTTGCTGAAGACAGAAAAAACCTGCTCTAAACAGACAAGTTGATGATTAATTTTTCATACCGGTATTGAAGACACTACACTATTTACTGCTTGGAAGTCTGTTTGAAATTTTTTTTCTTCCATCTGCAAAGAAACACAAATCATATAAGAAATAGAAATAAAACCTTTTCAGTATACTTTAATTATTATGGTAAATTTTTGGTCTATGTATCTAGAAAAAACATCGTTAGATGAAGAGGGATTCAAAGTTAAGGCAGTCAGATTTAGAATAAAAAAGCCTTACTATTTATATGAAATTACTCTGTCAACACATACAGAACAGCTACAGGTTTTAATGCTAAAAGGGGTGCTTACAACAATAGAATGTACGCTGACTTTAAACGAGATTGTTAAATCTATGTAATATTAACTTATCTGCCAATAGTTTATATCGATTAAAAATGATCTTACTAGGATATGCTCTTGGGTAGCAAATAAAGTTTATGTCATATGAAGGTACATGTAATTGTGGAATAATTAAGCAAGGAAAGATCATGATAAAAAATGCTTGAGGTCATCTCGTTTGTCACATAGTTAAGTTTATTTGGCCATCTTTAATCAGTAAAACATCAAAATACGAAATAGAAGTAGCATTTTCATTTCAAAGGTTTATTATCCTGGGTAACCAAATTTTTACTCGTTCATGGGACGCTATTTTGTGGATAATGTTTTCATCAAGAAGGTTTGGTAATGACGATAAATGCCAGGTACCATTCATCGAGACGTAAATTCGTAAGAACACCCTAAGAAATCCACTCATATAACTAATATTTGACCCAAGGAACGAAGATGATTTCATTGGCAAATAAATTTTCATTTGAATATAAATAAACATTAAAAAAATTAATATAGTATTATTAGATTGACGTTGTGTACGTCCGCGTTTGTACGGTAAGACTAGGCTTGGTTTTTCTTTCTAGAATGTACAAGTATGTAAATAAATTACTTTGGTAAATTATTAGACAATTATTATCTGGGCAGTAAAATTATTGAACCAGCACTGGTGTTCTTACCTTCTCAGTAGCCTGTGTAATGAGATTCGCTTTATTTTCTAACTGGCTTTCCTTCTGCATACATTTCTCTTCTTTTATCTAACAAAAATGCAGCAAAGGATCAAAATATAAATATAATTTAATATATATTATAAGATATGAAGATGACGAACAGATATTAAAAAAGTCATTGAAATAATGCAAATTTTGAAATGGGCAAAGAAGGACTTAAAAACATCAGAGGCGCAATCGGGTGCCATGGAGGAAATGGCGACTCCTTTCGACCCGTCATTATCGATCATCTCCTTGTCCTGATCGGTCAAACAAAAAGCCGTAGACAATACAGTATAAAGATAATGACCTTAAATGAAAAACATCAGTCAACATTCGATTTAATGCATATTTGATAAATTGTATTTATTTATTTACCCAGACTTGCATTATTTCGATGATATCGGTCATGGAACTTGTCCAAAAATCAACCTGTTTTTCATATCTTACATCGTTTTTAGAAATTATTCAAACGAAGAAAGATTTTTTGTTTTAAAATTTTGTAGGGTCTTTTACTAAAACTACGTGGGCACTCGGTCATACATAGGAGGAGGATTGGCTATGCCTGGAAGGCTTGCCAAAACATTGTTACTTAGAGAAATATATATTCTACTATTGAAAATGATGGACAATAACTAGTTTGTGTACCTCTTTTGCAGTCTGAGTAGAGATATCCATTTTATTCTCTGCTTGGGATTCTGTTTGCAGACATTTCTCTTCCTTCCTCTAACAATGTAGTGAAAGATAAAATTATAAAAGTAAAACAAAAAAGTTTTGTTAAATTCTAGTAACTTACTTTAAAATACAACAATTACAGCTGGTTATGAAGAAATCCTGCTAGTTTTTTTTTTTTACTTTTTAACTTTAACTTTAGCTTTTTAACTTGCAAAATTATAACTTTAAAAGAAATTTTTAGATATTCCTGTTTCATTAACCCGTTTTCATTAGCTTACCTCGCTATTAGAAATATTCAAACGTAGAAAGATTTTCTTTTTTAAAATTTTGCAGGGTCTTTTACTGAAACGACGTAGGCACTCGGTCATACATAGGAGGAGGATTGGCTATGCCTGGGAGGCTTGCCAAAACAATTGTTACCTAGAGAAATAAATATTCTACTTTTGAAAATGATGGACAATAACTAGTTTGTGTACCTCTTTTGCAGTCTGAGTAGAGATATCCATTTTATTCTCTGCTTGGGATTCTGTTTGCAGACATTTCTCTTCCTTCCTCTAACAATGTAGTGAAAGATAAAATTATAAAAGTAAAACAAACAATAGGCCCACGGGCCTTATAGGTCACCTGAGCATTATGCAACAACTTTCCAATTATTGAATTTGATTCATGTTTTAAGCCAGATGCTATATGGCATTCACAATTTTGAAAGAGGCACCACTGATCATCATAACAATACACTTAGCAGTTGCTTAGCTTGGTTACTGAATACCCATACGCAGGGTAGGGGAACAAAAATGCATTCCAACTAATCAGTAATATTCAGCAATAAACAGTAGTGCTCCTAACACTGTGACAAAAACCCCTGACCCTAGGTCCACACATTGCACAAATTTTAAAAAGGCACCCTTAAAATTGCCTATCAAAAAATAAATAAATGTTTTATAAATACAAAGGAGCAGATTTCAAACAATTAATTCATTTTCAGTATATAAGTATAGCCCCTACCCCCCAACACTGACCCTGGGACCTTGAAATTCACAATTCTGCAAGATTAGGGCCCTTGTTCATCATAACTATATAGGTAGTTCATCTGCTTCATACCCAGAGAAAATTTTCAAAGATTTAATGTATTTTCACTATATAATCAATAGAGCCCCACCCTAACACCAGAACCCCTGACCCTGGGACCAAAAAATTCACAATTTTGATTGAGGCACTCTTGTTCATTATAACTATCCACTTAGTTAGTTTATTTGATACCCAGGAGCAGAGAAGAAAATTTAAAGAATTCATGTATTTTCACTATATAATCAATAGAGCCCCCCCCTAACACTAGAAGCCTTGACCCTAGGGTCATAAAATTCACAATTTTAGTTGAGGCACTCTTGCTCATCATAACTATGCACTTAGTTAGTTTATTTAATACCTAAGAGCAGTGAAGAAGATTTTTAAAGAATTCATGTATTTTCACTATATTATCAATAGAGCCCCGCCCTAACACCAGAACCCCTGACCCTGGGGCCATAAAATTCACAATTTTGGTAGAGACACTCTTGCTCATCATAACTATGCACTTAGTTAGTTTATTTAATACCTAGGAGCAGAGAAGAAGATTTTTAAAGAATTCATGTATTTTCACTATATAATCAATAGAGCCCCCCCCACCCACCCACACACACCAGAACCCTTGACCCTGGGGCCATAAAATTCACAATTGTGGTAGAGACACTCTTGCTCATCATAACTATGCACTTAGTTAGTTTATTTAATACCTAGGAGCAGAGAAGAAGATTTTCAAAGAATTCATGTATTTTCACTAGAGCCCCCCCCAACACCAGAACCCTTGACCCTGGGGCCATAAAATTCACAATTGTGGTAGAGGCATTCTTGCTCATCATAGCTATGCACTTAGTTAGTTTATTTAATACCCAGGGGCAGAGAAGAAGATTTTCAAAGAATTCATGTTTTTCCACTATATATAATCAATAGAGCCCCACCCTAACACCAGAACCCCTGAACCTGGGGCCATAAAATTCACAATTTTGGTAGAAGCACTCATTCTCATCATAACTATGTACTTAGTTGGTTTATTTAATACCCAGGAGCAGAGAAGAAGATTTTCAAAGAAATAATACATTTTCACTATATACTTAATATTTAGCCCCGCCCTAGCACTAGAACCCCTGACCCCAGGGCCATGAATTTCACAATTTTGGTAGAGGACTCAATGCTGATTACAATCATGGAAACAGTTTGACTGCTTGATGTCCAGGAGTAAAGAAGAAGATTTTTAAAGATTGCATTAATTTGAATGGTTTTGGCCCCACTCCTCAGGCCCCAGGGGGGCAGGGATCATGAAATTCATAATTTTTGTTCCCCTTCACCCATAGATGCTTTGTGCCAAATTTGGTTGAAATTGGTTCAATGGTTGCAGAGAAGAAGCTGAAAATGTTCAAATGTTAACATACGACGCACGACGCACGACACACAACACACAACACACGACGCACGACGACGGACGAAAACGGATAGCAATAGGTCACCTGAGTTTACTCAGGTGACCTAAAAAAGTTTTGTTACATTTTAGTAACTTACTTTAAAATACAATAATTACATCTCGCTATGAAGAAATCCTGCAAAGACAAATCTTAGTACATTAAGCTCATCCACATCAAATTTTAATTTAAACCCTATATAATTTGGATTAAAGAAGTCTCAATAAACAGGCTGTCCTTCCAAATATCCTTCAAAAGTTTATTTAGCATTTAACTTTAATTTATACTGATTTGTTGGTTTTGCATTGTAAATTATATTTCATTTCGTATATTATAATCGAAACCAACTACAGATGTGGGCGCACGACCAAAACTTGTTTCAAAATAATTATAAATTTTATTTTAAAAAATGTCAAAATTGTATTTATTTAAATTAACGTCTACTTAAGAAGAGGGCAATACTTCCTTTCGTCTTCAATTCAACATTTAGACATAGCGACGACGCATTATCAATTAACATAGTTTCTTTAAATCATATGTCGATTTGATATATCCTAGTGAACGGGAAACAAAGAGTTTACAAGCTCAAATGTCCATGAAACAATACAAAACAGAAGCAGAGTAAACACGGACCTCTGAAACATCAAAGGTGGGATCAGATGTCAAGGAGGAGTTAGCATCCCCTTTTGGAAAATGTGAAATTATAAAAATTCACCGAAATCAACAAAATCAAATCTTCGACATTATAACTCTATATACAACCTTTTCCAACGAAAAATTAAAATCCAGGCTTTTTAATATCATTGACTGCTGCTTTTTCAATAAAAATGGAACTTGTAAATCAAATAACATTTATTTCTTTTTTATTTAAAAACCATCCTTATTGTGCACAGGTATACTCTGAAGTTAATAATGAATGATGCTTCAGTGTCTGATTGACAATATCTGTTGACCATGGCATTCCCAAGATTACAAATTATGCTCTATTATTAGCAGACTTATTGTATATTGTCAGCAAATTAAATGTATCATTGACTCAAATGCTGACTGAAGTTTTTCAAACTAATTGTTAGTCCATTATTTATACAATGAATTGATCACAAGTATATGAGTTTATCATTGAAAGTAAACCAGTTCGCTACTTCAACCGTCGACACAAATACTAATCGTTACAGGCCATTACTTCAGATGTTTCTCGATCATGACAAGGAGCACACAGAGGGTGTGACCGGTTGGCGGAGCATGTCCACTCCTCCATGGCACCTGATCCCACCTCTGATATTTTGGAGTTCTGTGTTTGCTCTACTCCTATTTTGTATTGTTTTATGGATCTTTGAACATGAATATTATTAGTTATCTCCATATGCTTCATTGTTTTAAATTTTTTGCATGGTCTTTTACTAAAACAAGCACCTGGTCGTATATGGGAGGAGGATTAGCTCAGTCTTAGAATGCTTGCCAAACATTGTTGCATAGAGAAATGAATATTCTACTCTTGAAAATGATGGACAATAGCTAGTTTGTGTACCTCCTTTGCAGTCTGTGTAAATATATCCATTTTATTCTCTGCTTCGGATTCTGTTTGCAGACCTTTCTCTTGCGTCATCTAACAATGAAGTGAAAAATACTAAAATAAAAGAACAAAACAAGTTTTGTTGAATTTTAGTAACTTACTTTGAACTACAACAATTGCATCTGGCTATGAAGAAATCCTGCTAAAAATATCTTAGTTAAGGTTTCGTCAAAGGTCAACATGTCTAAAAAATTATTTTCTACAATTGCTCCAAAACTATGTGTGGTATAAAGTCAAAACGTTTACAGTTTTTAAATATATCACTGATAAATAGATAGAAAGTATAACTTGATTAAAAAAAATTAAAGAGATATTTTTTGAGAAAAATTGTATCAGAAAATGTGCATATTTAAAAAAAATGCACCTGCTTAAGCTTAATTCTGTCCTTTTTGCAGATCTGTAGCTCTCCAAAAAATATATATTGACAGACCGGAGAGCTACAGTGCCACCCATTGAAAAAACTGTATATTTATTGCGCACAAAAAAGTGCGCACGGTTCTGGATTAATTCTTCCAAATTCTTACCTCTTTTGCAAGAAAGCTAGATTCTAAAAGATTCCTTACACCTCTATCAAGCACTTTCGTAGTTTACATCTGTACGAAGCGCGTTGGAACGAAGAAAAGAAGATATTTTCATACGCCAACATTCCGCCAAAAATATAGTCCTTGCTAGTTTTCAAACGCAGGTTACCATTTCTATTTAAAGTTGTACGTTTCTGATGAGGAAAGAAAAATATGGTCTTTTAAATTCCTTACACCTCAAGATATAAGACATATAAGCAAATATACTTTGAATGTTTCATCTAGTCAGAAACCAGAGAAGAATCCTACCTTAAATCATGGAAAACTCCTACAAGTCTGTTTTTGCTTTAGTTGGAAGTTTTAACGAAAAATGTCAACAAAACCCATTGTTACAGGAAATAAGGAACAAAAAATAATTTCTTTATATTGACCTGCAATAATTTCTTATATTGACCTGGAAGGTTACATGATTCTTTATATTGACCTGCAATGATTTCTTATATACCTGGAAGATTCGTGCAGGTCAATATAATGTAGTATTTTTCTAACATTGTTGTATCTTAGCCAATCAGAGAGAGAAATTATTCAATCATATAATAACACAGAGAATCCTTTCAAGATAAATACATATTTGCAGCTTAAAACATTTAGCTTAAGCTTCCTTAGTTTTCTGCATTGAAGATTATATCCGATTTCGTATATTATAACCAAAACTAACCATAAATTTTGGCAGGCGGCCAAAACTTGCTTCAAAAAATGATAAATTTTTACTCAAAAAATGTAATATTATTTATCTAAATAAACTTCTACATAAGAAGGTGGCGATCCTTCCTGCTGTCTTCAAGTCTACATTTAGATATAGCGACGACGCATTATGAAACTCGAAAATTTACTTACCTTGTCATTGGTCATTTGCAAAATTATTTTGTTAAAACATTCTGATTTTACAGACAAGTAGTCTGAAGTCGACATCAAAAAAGATGCTTGGATTTTTGATTTACAATATCTATGTTGTTTTTTTAGACCATGTCTTCCTACAATCTATTGGAATTCCATGGGTACCAACTGCGCCCCGTTATTAGCAGACCTTTTTTTGCTTTCATATGAAGCAGAATTCGTGCAAAATTGTATGCGTGAAACGAAGAAAACACTTGCTGTGGTCTTCAACTCGAAATTTCGATATATCGACGACGAATTGTCAATTAACAGTCATGGTAAAAAGAAGGTACGTTAGGCACCAAAATCCGCCTAGTCCCAAAATCTGGTGATAATATTTAAATATTTTGTCTTGGATACCCCTGTTCTAAATCAATTTATTTTTTGAAAATATCTCAAACCGTTTTCTATACACAACTCACTAAAAATGCAATGTTTTCTTAAGAAAATAACACTGACGACGTCATGACGTCCACATGGCGTTATCAAATTTCAACGTAATGATTCCGGTACAGCGTTAAGAATTGTACATTTCTCAACCTTAAAAATTTATATTCTTTTATATAATTCATATTTAAGTCTATTTCACTGTTTTTTTTATTTAATCTGTTCTAAACCTTTCAGGAGATAATTTTCCGAGAAAACTATTTCACCCAGAAAGCGTATTAATTGTAAGAATTTTTCCCCTCTCCATTTCTCTAAAATTCATAATATTAATTAAAATACTAAATTAATTTTGAGATACCAGTATACCATACAATCATGCTTACCTTTATTTACTTATTTGGTATATACATGTACGAAAATATACATACATAATTATATGTATACACGCTTGAAGCGCAAGATGTGCTTTTACTGCGTATAAAATCTTGACTGCAACATAATTATCACAGTTTTTATGCGAGCATTTTCCTTTAATTTTTTTTCTATTAGGCCTAAAGATTTATTTTTGATTAAGCTAAGACATTATCTATGCATTACTTTGTTTCGGTTTTATTACTACAGTATAGTACTTTTTTATAGTATATAATCATTATTGATATGAAGCTTAATAAGGTTACATATTTTTCAAAAATAAAGAACCGACAAAAATATTTATCTTACGTGTCTGAAAGAGAAAATATTCTCAACAATGACAGCTATGTCAACCCCTGTCCTTTTGACAATCACGCATACTCTGTATTTAGTATTTGTGGTAGTCGGGTCGGTTATTATGCTTCTATGATAATGTACATTGCACATGTATAATTGTAACGTGAAGCGGTCACCCATCCAAGGGTTAAACAGGCTCGCTATTGCTGAAAACCTGACTAACTAGCGAGGCAGTTTAAGTTACATATATATACTGTCCGCTACCCCCCCCCCCCCCCCCCCCCGCTTACGGAAGCTTCGACCGTAAGCTTAGCATGAGCTCTCTGAGTGACTGGACCTCTTCAGTACCGGCAAATAAAGTCGTCCACGAATTCAAAGTCCGTACCTGGACACAAAGTCCTAGCCTTAGAGCTTCTTGATGCTAGCTCTAAGACTTCCTGATGCAAAGTCGCCAAACAGCAGAGTCACAACGCTGCCATCAATTTTGTGAATTTCCGCGATTTTTAAATAGATACGGTAAGCACTTTATACGCCCCCCTTTTTTCCCAAAGATATACTTAGCATAGACATTGAACATTGCTTCGTAGGTTTAGCCCCCCTCCCCACTTTCAACAGACACGTCGCAGTATAGGTTAAAAATGGGTGAAAGTGGTGGTGTTTGGAAAAAAAATTTGGTTCTGAAGTTCGCCCCCCCCCTTTCCCCCCACGAAATAAGAATTTCATGTTTGGGAAATGGACATTCCCCCTTTTTTTGCTTGTCAGGTTTTTTTTTTGAAGGTATAATTTTTTTTTTTACACTTAGCTCCCCCCCCCCCCCCCCCCCCCCACTTTCAATTTGTTTCCGACGCCAATGCACTTATCATCAAACGGTTGCTAAAATTACCTGCATTTACATGTATTTCCCTCCTTATACCGTATAGCGGGTTATTTTAGCGGGGTGCTAATTTTGGCTTATTTTGGCGTTTTGCTGATGATCCGCTAAAATTGTAATCGCTAAAATAGTCATGATTCTTTTAAGTGTCTATCTACAAAGAGCTGAAACCCTACGTCCGCTAAAATAAATTACGCCAAAAATATTCCCATACCTTTGAGTAGGAAAAACGCCAAATTTTACACCCGCCAATAAAACCCGCTATACGGTATGTGTACAAATGCATACACGTACGAGACATAATATACGATGAATTTATTTTTAGAAAGTTCAATAATTTAAAGAATGTCGATGTGTCTTACCGATCGATAAAACCGATGTATAAGAGATTGCTGTAATTGAAACAAAATAATAAACATCTCAAAAATGTGAAATGACTTAAGACAGTGGTGATCAAGGAGAAACAGATTTTATTTAGCTCTTGATATTTTGATAATTGTTGAAAACTGATTAAAATATACATTAAGTGCAACAATTTAGGATAGGCAAGATTTCCTTTGACTTTACATGTTATGAAGGTTTTTATATCGTCTCTGAGCTCAATATCCTAACGAATATGAATACAGGATACTTGTGTGGAGACGTTGTTGTATGAAAATTGTGATCAATTAAAACATGACACAAAACTCGGACCTATAGAAAATCTAGAGGTGGGATCATCTAACAATCAAGCTCTGTCATAAACGTGATGACTTAAATTTTTTTATCGTCAACTTCCCTTACTTATGCAGCAATATACTTTAATCACCTGCATATGGAGTTTATATATCTCAGTTGAGCATGCTCTATGTATGTACAATTTCTAAAAAGAAGTAACTTTTGACAAACATGTTGATGAAACAAGGATATTCACAATCTCGTTTGAAGTCGTCATTTCGTAAGTTCTATGGTCGAAATAATGACATTGTCAGCAAATACGATTTATTATTGAGTCAAATGCTGACTGATGTTTTATACAATTATTTATACACTGAAATGACGTCCAATTTTTCCGTTATTTCCCGATCATGTCAAGGAGCACACAGCGGGTGTGACCTGTCAGGAGGAGATGCTCACTTCTCCATGGCACCTGACTCCACCTCTTACGTTTTGGAGATCCGTGTTTGCTCTGCTCATATTTTGTATTGTTTTATGGACTTTGATATTCAATAATGTTCGTTATCTCTATATCCTTCATCATTGACAACTCCTTTTTCAATAAAAATCGAACTCGTAAATGAAATAACCTTTATTAACAAAAAAACATTTTAGTTGTACAGATGCGTACTCTGAAGCTGATATTTTTAAGATGCTTCAGTTTCTGATTGACAATATCTATGTTGTTTTTAAAGACCAAGTCCTCCAACAATCAATTCGCATTCTCATGGGCACAATTTGCGCTCCGTTATTAGGAATCCCATTTTGGATTCATATGAAGCAGATATGTTTATAATCTTCGAAAGAAGAAAACACGCTATAGCTTTCAACCATACATTAAGATATATCGATGGCATATTGTCAATTAACAATGGTAATTTCAGTTCTTATTTTAAAACGATTTATCCCAGTGAACATGAAATAAAGATGCCGCAGAGTCTAACACACCTGTTTCATATTCGTACATTTTACTTGAAAAGGACGTTAATGGTTATTTAGCTTAATGGTAAACATGGTGAACCAACTTTTCAATGGCCAGCTTCTCTTACGTATGCAGCAATATACCTTCATCACCTGCGTTCGGGTTTTATATCTCCCAGTTCATTGAATACATAAGAGCATGCTCTACGCAAGAATATCTAAAACGAGGTAAGTTATTGACAAAAAAACTTTACAAGTACTAGCGTAAAAGCATTCCCGTTTAAAGTAATCATTTCGTAAGTTTTACAGTCGATACAAATGTTAATCATTATGCGCCATTATTCCTGGTGTGACTGGTCGGCATGGGATGCTCACTCCTCCATGGCACCTGAACCCTCCTCTGATGTTTTATAGGCCCGCCTTTCCGTTTTTTATACTAAGTGTTAGTTCATTATTTATACACTGAATTGACGACGGATTTTTTCGTTATTTCCCGATCACGGCAAGGAGCATACGGCATGTGTGACCGGTGGGCAGGGAATGCTACACCTCCATGGCACCTGATTCCATCTCTGATGTTTTGGAGGTCCGTGTTTGCTCTGGTCCTATTTTGTATTGATTAAAATGATCTTTTGTTCGTTTGTTTATATCTCCATATATATTTCAATCAAGGCATCCATTAAACTAGTTTTAGAGTTCAATATAACAAATATTTCTTTTTATCAACAGGAATCCAAGAATGAATATCTCTGTTAAATGGTAAACTCTCTTTCTTTTAATAAAAAGACAATGTTTCAGTTTTAGTTTTATTAGACATTTGTCGTAGTTTTTTTTACAAACATTAGAGATGTTTAGAAAATTCTCATTCTAAACGGTTTGACAGGTATCAGGATTGATACAGATTGCTCAGTCTGTGACTGTGTTGTCTCCGGGACTCATCCTTTGTTTTGTTCCTCCATCTCTTTTATTATAGTGATTGCCTGAATAAGAATAAGAATACATTTTCATTCTGTAAAGGGATAATGAAGTACCATTTAGCATGTTTTAGCTCTTTTATTTAAAGCTTTAGTGATAGTGAAATTCTATTCTGAGATATTTTCTACTAAACTAACATGTGAGTTATGAAATTGTAGAACTGAATTTGCATAAAATTTTTAAAAATGAACACTATATCAGATAAAGAATGGCATGAACATGTAATTCTATTTATCAAAACTCAAAATAATACCTACCCACTCATAAAGTTTGGCGGCTGCGGCGCTAGATTTGCGGGCCTTGGCACTGTCCATACTCTTCAGTACATCTTTAGCCCTGGTCAGCGAATCAGCCGACACATGCTTCACGTCAAATTCACTCAGAGTCACCTCTATCTTACGTAGGAGTCTCTTCTGGCTTTTCCATTCCTAGATAAGAAAGAATAAAACATGAAAAAGCACATCTTTACAATTTATAGTATAAAAGTATCCTAAATTTTAAAAGTAAAAACTTTCAAAACGTCTCAAAGATTACAAGATTAAGGAAGTACAAGTATAATTTACGAGGATATCCTTTTCGTCTTTTCCAAGAATAATATATGTAGCATGCATTATGACTAAAACCGAATCCGGCGGGTCGTGGTAGGTTCGCAGTTCTTCTAAAGCTGGAAAAGAATTAAATGATGTAAGGAGCATTAGAGAATGTCACAGACTGGTATAAGGATTACTGATGGCAGACAAACAGACTTTCTCTTCATGTATCATTAACCTTTCCTGAGTGATATGTGATGCATTTTCCTTTCAGCTTTAGCAACCTCCCCAAAGTCTTTTCCACCACTTTTCTGGAACTCTTCTTTGGCTTTCTGAACTTCTATTGGTTTAGCATTTTCAGACTTTAGTAACTTCAGAAGACGCTCTCTTGCTTTTCGTTGACTTTGGGTCTGTTATGATAAAAAGTGAATCTTTAGCAAGAAAAAGGGTTAAAAATGCGTTGTAATCTATTTCAGAGACAGTTACCCTTTGATGTCCTAAAACAATTTTGATTTAAGAGAAAGTGAATATTTTCTAACCTCTGTTCTCTCCAGTAGATAATTACAAACGTTGATAAATTCTGAGGCATTGGGGTCCCGAATATAAATCTTCAAAACAAACTCCCCTTGTTCATGAAGTGGAGGGTGTACAGATACATTAACGTTGTGGCCCTTTTTCTCGGTGTTGACGGACTTTTCAAAGTGTTTTTCATTTTCACCAATTTTCCTCAATTCTGCTTTCGCATCGCTATGTTCTGGATAAGCAAAATCAAATTTCATTTCATCTTCTACCCAAGGATAAAGGCCGTTAGCGTGTGACACCACCTTGACGCCACGTTCTTCAAGTTTAGCAGACGTGCCTCCCCATCCAACGTCAGCATCTACCGGCAATGGCGCGAGTGATTCAATCCCTTTCTCGCATATCAGCTTAAACTCACACAGAGGGGCCGTAGATGTAACATGACCTAAAACTTTGCCAAAAATTTGCAGCTTGTATTCCCCTACTGCCGCAGCGGGAAACCGAAAGTCAAAATAAGCAACGTCATCAATGATGTAATGGAGAGAGTACTTCTTCATATTCGAACTCTCGAGCTCTTGAGCCTTTAAACTAGAAATCTTGTAATCGAAACTCAGTCTTCCCAACGAGATATGAGGAAATCTGATTTTTAGATTAAAAGTTTCTGAAATAGCAACTGTGCAGGCAATATCCTTATTAATGAATTCGAGTTTCAAGAAATGGAAGGCAGGGTGGAGAAACGGACGGGATTCAAAGTCTCCTAAGCTCACTGTTTTACTTAAAAGCTGCCAACGGTCATCGAATGGATAGAAAGTATGGATAAAAATCGACGGCTCTGTTAAGAAGTAAAAATCTTGTGAGAGTGCTTTGAGAGGAGAGGATACACTATCTATTTGTTTCTCGTTATCTGTAATGAACCCAGTGCAATTTTCCTCTTTTGAAGTCTGTGCCCCTTTACAATAAACAAACCACCAGTTTTTCTCTATATATACAGCGTTCCAGCAGTTACTGTGCTTCTCTTTTGTCATGACCTCACCAACTTCATATGTTCCATTTTTTTCAAAGCCGTGAATCATAACACATGGTATGCCGATTTCTCTGAAAACAAAGAAAATCAAATAAAATTAAAACTTACTTTTAAAGGCAATTGATAAAAAATATTCTCAATGAAAAAAATGAGAATTTATTTTTGGAAGATACCTTAAAGAGGCAATTGCAAGGTGGAGTCGTATGCTTTGTCAGTAACTGTGCTAATGATTATCGCAACTTATCCCAACACATTAACGCCTACTTTGTCTTTAGTCAACTGCAATATTATTTTGCTAAAAGAATATTCTGATGTACACAAATCATCTTTACTAGCCAAAGGTTTTCGGCCCGAAGATGTGTGGACCCAAAAAACCCTTGGCTAGGAAAGATGTTCACACACGTACTCTGACTTTGATATTAAAAAGATGCTTGAGTTTCTGCTTGGCAATATCTATGTGCTTTTGAAGACCAGGTCTGCGTCCCTTATTAACTGACTTATGTATTCACAGGAAGCAGAATTTATTTAAAATATTTGCATGAAAAGAGAAAATACTTCAACTAGACATATAGATATAATGACAACGTTTTTCAATAGCAACAATTATTTCCATTCATACATAGATATATATCCTAGTGAGCTTGAGATTATTATTGTAAAGATACCATAGAGTCTGACACATTTGTTTCATATTTAGATAATTTACTAGAAAAAAGACGTTAATGGTAACTTAACATCAAAGCTTTATTGAAAACCTGATGACTTTACCTTTTCAATCGTCAACTTCCATAACTTATGCAGTAATATATCCTTATTAATTGCAACGGTAGTATATGTCCTAGTTGATTCGATGCGCAAGAGCATGCTCTACTAAGAACAATTTCTTAAAAAAGAAGGTGTAATTCACAAACAAGTTGATCAAACAAGAATGTCAACAGTCTTGTTAAGGAGGCTGGTGGGTCAACAAATTAATCTCAAATTAACCACCAGATTTAACTTATTTTTTTAGATACGGTATCTTTAGCTGTCAACTATCATTTGGCAAAGAAAAAATTCATTCATTTTAGTTTTAAAATTTGATCATTTTTGTATATCTTTATATGGAGCTCTCCTTTTAAAGGAGATTGAATTAGTCTAAAAATGGCTGCCACCCCCAGCCTCTTTAAAACTAAAAGTAATAATTTTGTCAATTCTATAACGATTCGATGACCTTGTCAGATATGACGGGTTTGACCGGTCAGCAGGGGATGCTCATTCCTCCATGCCACCTAATCCAACCTCTGACATTTTAGATGCCCATTTTTGCCCTGTTCCCGATTTTTATTCTTTAAATAGACTTTGAGTTTGAATACAACTGTTCGTTATATCCATATATTTTTAGCAAGAAGCAGCTATGCTTTTCGTAATATTTATTGTATATACATAAATCAAAAACAATCACATTGAATACTAGTATAAGATTTACCTGCACATTTTGCTCATCAGGTCAGCTGACGTACCCTTCCCTTGCATGATGAGGTACAGGTATTGTACAGGAGAGTCTTTGCTCCTAGTATCACCATTAATAGGAAGCTGTCTGTTTATAATCCAACAGAAAATCGCATACACTCTCTGAAAGTCTGATTCGAAATTTCCACAGAGGTATCGTAACAGAGATTCATAACTGTTGCATTCCATCTCTGGAACCTGTATAAATAAAATTTTGACAAACAAGTATTAAATTATAAGAGTTTTCTAATAGAATTGACAGCTTCAAAGATTATTTTAAAGTGATATATGGCGTATTTTCGATAAGTTCAGACTAACTAAAATTAGAAAGATCTTTCTATTTGTAATGTTAATTTACATAAAGATAGGACTTTCCTGTAAATTACACAATTTAAATCAGACGCGTTTCGTAGATATCAGAGATTTAAAACAATAGCCTATTTATTTCCGACTCGGATAAAAATATCTGACACAGTTTAAAGTCAATTTAACCTATAGAAACGTGGGATTATTTAAGTTTAGAATTGGTGAAAATTTCAATTTGAACGTAATAACAAATATCATGTAGATCTACACTTAATCTCGTATTTTTATTTTGTAGCTCAGATACGCCATATATAGCTTTAAAAACAATACTTAAGGCACCTGCAGGGCGTGTTGTTTTACATCAGAGAAGCCACGGCTGCTGAAGACTTCAGACTTAGTAAGATGCGGTGGTTCTGGTGGCGGGTAGCCGTCTATGACGTCATCATGCTCAGTCATGGAAGGCTACAAACGAAGCAATCACTGTTGAGGTATAATTAATAGAAGTGCTTGACAATAAAGCTAAAAGAAATGGGATGGGGGATTGTGTAAAGGACTGATAATATATTCAGATCTTAAGAAAGGAGAAACTTAGAACTAGATACCTGTACACAGACCTTGCTCGTGTCCTCCTCTGCTTCTGTTACTTCTGTTTCTTTCGGGAAGTCGGTCTGTAGACATTGGTCCTCTGTTCTCTAGTGTAAAAAGACTCACATAAATTAAGTTTCCAAAAGTTTCTAAAAGGAAGAAAAATACAAATAGAGAAAAAATTCTTACAAATGCTTCAGTAAACTAAAACTATATTATTTACCTTTTTAACAATGCACACATCTGTTCCGATCGATACTTTTTCTGTATTCTCAGTTTGGAAACACTTGTCTTTTTTCTCCTAGAAAATGCATAATGAAATGTAATCAAGATTGTACAATACATGTAATTTAAAGCACATTTAAGTCTGATGAAACTTTTTCTTCGAATGAAGCAGAAAAGATTCTTACAACCAAATCAGAAGGTCCCTTGCCACCTTCAGTTTGTACACCAATTTCATTTGTTTTCTGAAAAAGAAGGCAGAAATGCAAATACTTAAAAATAGTGAGTGAAATGTGTCTCTTTAATGGAACAAGATATACATTTTAAGACTAAACCTTTTCGTTTTTGCTCTTGTTGCCAACACAAGTTAATTCCTTGTTAGGCTCTGTTCCTACACTGCTCGATGTCTTGGAGACGTCGTCCGTTTGAGACTGTTTGTCCTTGGTTATCTTTTGTATAAGCTTTCTCTCGTCTTCGGTCTGCCTCCGTTCATACTTGTGTTTGAAGCACTTGGTACAGAAGATGATCAGGTAGATGGAGACCCCGATCGCTCCCGTCACCAGTATTTCTGTAGACGTCATCTTAAAACCTTAATTAAAGACATAAAATGTCCAATTTAATTCAGTATCGTATCTCCACGATAATTCTGATTCTGCTCTCTCTTGTACTTAGAACGCAAAGTTTCAACGAGAGAGAGAGAGAGAGAGAGAGAGAGAGAGAGAGAGAGAGAGAGAGAGAGAGAGAGAGAGAACTTATTGAAGATATTTCGGTCATAAGTTTTGCAAACGTTTTTAATGTGAAACTATGGATTATGTAGTACATGTATATCATACAAGTATTATTGCTTTTTGAAGTCCATACAATTTCCCACTTCGTCCGGGGAAATAAGGTTACATTATAACTCGATCATTTCAGATGAGCTTACAGATCAAGTCTAGCTCTGTGCATGACAGTAGAATTTCAAATAAGCGAGTACATGTAATCCTAATCAGAAACGTGTTTTCGGAATTATAAGGAGTTTAAGGGGAAAATTGGGATGATTGACTGTTTTTTTTTTTTAATTTAATCTCTCGCAAAAATATCTCGTATCACCTACAGGAAACACCCTTTGTTCTAGATCTCAGCAGAAATCCATTTAAACTACTTTCTCAAGATTATTTCCCATCCTATTTTCCTTTTTATTCATTTTCTGGTTCTCTGCTTCATAATAACACCATTTTTTGTGTAATCCGTTATTTAACATTTCCAATTATCTCTTCTTTAATTAATATGCATTGCGATGTTTGGATATGCATTCATATTTTACTTTGTTAAAAACATATAATGGTCCTCTCCCTGTTTTCAGAGGTGCCTACAGTCTATTTTGTTTTACTGGTCTTTTTTGAGAATAATTACTGTTTCACTGTTTGTTTATCTTCAAATTGACAACAGATGATCCAAAATGACTGATTAAAACAATTTCGTTTTGTAAATTTAATTACCGGTTTTGTAGATAAAAAAAAGAATGCAAGCTGCTGATCTTACCTCAAATTATTATCCGCAGTGTTTGCAAGGACATCCCTTTAAAACTCTGCACATTAAGTTAAAACCTACAGATCTCAGAATTACATAATATACATGTATTTTTTTCTCTACTTGACCGAGTTAATTTGTAAGGTCTCCTTACACCAATAGATTACTCAGTAGTTTGCACTTCTATACCAAGACAGGAAGTCAAATATTACACAATCTACACTTGCTGTGAGAGTTATAAAATTTTAAATATGTTTAGACAATCAATACCTGCATTTTATATTGAGCCGTATATAGCTTTGTTAAACAAATATGAATGGCACAGATGTGATGACAAGCAAGGTAAAACACCGATTATCCGGCACGTGTAGCGTGAAAACGACAGACCACAAACTTACTCAATATTTCCTCATTAATCTACATAATTTAGTGTCACATTACATGTTCATATATACATTATATATTTTACATACCGTACTCAAGTTCTTCTTAAGTAACAAGGAAGTACAAGATTTTATCTGTGTTGCTTATATACAGAAAAAGGCATTTCGAGTAAAATCCTATTTGGAAACACTTAAATTTTTTCACTTTTATCAGTGATTTCAATACATAATTTCTCTGCTTTAAGAGATTTAACACATTGTCATTGTCTATCATATCTTTCAATCAATATAGTGATATTGTGTAAGATAAAAATGTTGACAAACATTTAACCATTAGCTTGATTAGGAAGACAATGAATTATATGGTTTACCTCGTGTGTCCTAGCTTCCCTTCATGCCGTCAGTCAAACTATACATCGCTGTAAGACTATAAATAGATGATTTAGGAAATACCGGTCTGCAGTCTTCCCGTAAAGCCAAGGTGTCTACCTCTCACGTCAGCGGAGAGTGGACCAGGTACCCGATAACAGGTGTAAAATGTACGGAGACCTGACAAGGTCACGGACTAATTCCTCGTCTGAAGGGCGTGGAGATAGCAAAATTACGGAAAGGTGTGGCAGCGAAAATACGAGTCGATGAAGTCATAGGGTGTGAGAAAAAGGACATCAATCAGCCAAACTGTTCATGAAATTTATTAGGACCCGACACTCTTAACCAAACTTTGTGACATTTTCTTAATTTTAATTTTGATTCATACATCATTATATAGTAAAGAGTGTTTCGGCGGTCTTTTAAAAAAACGGCTATATGCCCTAAGGCCCGCCTCATCAGGGGTCCACCTTAGCAGTTGTATTCTTGTGGTAAACGTGATCTAATAATCATATCTCCTATGCTTTTGTGCTTGCTATAAGCTACAATCGGTTCCGATGTAAATATTTCTTTGCATCTTGTGTCTGTTTTCATTTCATTCCAATATTTTAAGATGCGTCTTTTTAATCCTTTGATTCTCGGATTATATTTTGTAACCATAACTAATGGATTGCGGAGTTTAGATTCACTGTTGTTTTTGTTTAGCATCTTATTTCTGTCCGTTCCAGTTACGTCTGTGATAATAGGGTCTATTTCTGTATCAGAGTAGCCTCTCTTTGACAAGTGTTTCTTGAAGTCTTGTAGGATTGTGCTGAGGGTTGCATTGTCATTGGTATTTCTCATATGTCTAATGCATTCTCCCTTAATGAAACCTTTGAATACTGCTGGGTTGTGAGAGCTTTCTCTGTGTAGATATTGAAAATTATTTGTTGGTTTAATGTACGACTTAATATCTAGTTTGTTGGATTCTTGGAATTTCCTTCCTTTGTACACTGTTGTGTCTAAAAAATTCACAGAGTCAATT